>NC_091572.1:9607951-9612951 GCF_042767895.1 Penaeus vannamei
AGACAAGGAAAGAGAAGGGAAGCAGACGAAGAAATAAAGAGATAAAGGATGTGAAAGGTACCCACCAAGGTCAACACGCCAACGCACCATAGAAAACAGCAGCCAAGTGCGATGGATTTTTTTACACCTAAATAATTGACTGAGTGAGAGAACCTTCGTGGGCACTCTGGACATGCAGGCTCTTTCTGTCTTTTTTTGTTTGTTTTTTTTCCTTCTTTCCGTTTCCTTTCTGTTTTCATTATTATTTTTTTTCTTATATTCATTTCATTGCCTTTCGGTGCTCTTTCTTATTTACTTTACTCTCTCTCTCTCTCTCTCTCTCTCTCTCTCTCTCTCTCTCTCTCTCTCTCTCTCTCTCTCTCTCTCTCTCTCTCTCTCTCTCTCTCTCTCACACACACACACACACACACATACACACACACCATAGGACACACGAACGCACACGTACACACTATATCTATCTATCTGTGTCTTTCTTTATCCTCTTCTCCACCGTGCCGCCCCGTCCCCATCTTCACTCCTCTCTCTCTCTCTCTCTCTTTCCTTACATTTGTCTCCTTCCCCGCCTCTATCTCCCCCCCACCCCTCTCTTTCTCTCTCTCTCTCTCTCTCTCTCTCTCTCTGTCTCTCTCTCTCTCTCTCTCTTTCTCCTCTCTCTCTCTCTTTCTCCTCTCTCTCTCTCTCTCTCTCTCTCTCTCTCTCTCTCTCTCTCTCTCTCTCTCTCTCTCTCCCTTTCTCTTTTCTCTCCGTTTTCGTCTCCAGAAGGATCCGCAGGACTCCTGGAAGACGCGTTGGTGATGGTACGAACGTCTTAGAAGGACAAAAGAATGGTTGTGTGGGTCTGAGAAGGAAATTCCGCGTGTCTTGTTCATTTGCTTTGTCTGCTAGTGCTGTTTCATTCACATTTTCTTTCGAACAAACATCATCCGCCGTTGAGTATATGTGTATATGTGCTCCATTCACTATTTTGAAAGTACAAAGACCCACGCGCAAACATCATTTATCCTTCACGTTTTATGCGTATATATGTATACCCTTACTGCAGGGTCGTAAATGAGCAAATGTGTTAATATGTACATAAATATGGCATAGTTAAACACAGTCACGCAGATATGTAAACACTTAGTCTCAATAACGACGAATGCTCCTTTGATTATTCAAGTCGCAAACAGTAACACGCTATGTATGTTCTTTGTACCAACACACACTCAAACACACACACACACACACATACGCATACACACACACATACGCACACACACACACACACACACACACAAACAAACACACACACACAGACACACATGCACCCACAAACACATACATACCCACGCGCGCGCGCGCAAAGACGCTATATATGACTATATACACAAACAAACAAAAACGCCTGCATACCAAAGAAAGACATCACAAAGCCAACGCTCCTAAACACACACACACAAACACACGCTCAAACAACCCTATCTACAGTAAAGTGCGAAGATGCCAGTCCAGGGGCCCAGTGATAGGGGAGTGGAGGGTAGGAGGGAGAATGGGAGACGAATAAGAAAAAAAGTGATAAAAAAGTAAAAAATGCCCTTACAGTCCAACACTAGATTAAGGTCGACGAACGTCACGTGTAGGGAACGAACATGGGGACCCGTAGAGTACGTTGAGAGGGCGATGGAGGGGGCGTTGGGGGCCGAGAGGGGGTGGAAGGGGGATGTTACCTCATCACAGCGCCGCTCGTGGGGGTTCTAAGAAGCTGGGATCGATCACTTGTAGACAAAAGAATCAGTTTTAAGCTTGGCTGTTGACTGTCTTTCATTTTCCGCGTGTGGGGAGCTTTTCGAAATTGCAATTCTAAAGCTTTTCCGTCTGCTCAGAGCTCCATAGGTTGCGGAAGTATGGTGGGAGGATTGGAGGTCGAAGCGTCAAAAACAACATCTGGCAACTCGGGGCAAGGTTGTGTGTTGCGTAATACTCGAGAAAAGTCTACGGAGCGCCGATCCCGCTTTCAACAACGGGTTTAGTCTGCGTGAGTGTAAACATCGTTATTATTCATCTTAAAAAGGAATGATGCTTATTAAACACAGCGAAGACAAGAAAAGAAAAAACAAATAGAGAATAGGGAAGAAAGGAGGTATAAAAAAAAACTTTCAAGACTTTCTAGGGAACACTTTTCAGTATCAAAGCACAGACCAGCCTTTGAAGTGAGCCAAGGCAGCGTAAAGTACTTACTTAAACCTTGCAAGATGTACCCGGACACGTGCAGATCATTCTCAGTGTATGCATCACGTCGGCTACAGTGCCGCGCTGGTCACATCTGCATGATGATCGGCCCTTCATGATCATGTTCGTCGTGTCAAAGGATATGATGATGTTTGCCTTTTTAGAAAGGGAAGCGAAAGAGCACGTAGCCTAGAAAAGAAGAAAAGAGAAAGAGATAGTCAAATAAATAAATAACCAGGTAGATATACATATACATATACATACACACACACACACACACAGACACATGTATATATATATATATATATATATATATATATATATATATATATATATATATATATATATATATATATATATATATATATATATATATATATATATATATATATATATATATATATATATATATATATATATATATATATATATACATATATATATATGTATATATATATATATTTATATAAATATATATATATATATAATCAGAGAGAGAGGGAGAGAGAGAGAGACAGAGACAGAGAAAAACGGGATGACAGACAGACAGGCAGAGGAAAATATGATAAAACAGAAATCCCTTGTCGAAGGCCAATTAATATATAAGAAAGGACACAACATTGATCTAGAGAAACCACGATACAACGGGACAACAGAGAATAAAACTCTGTATGAGAAAAGGAGAGAGAGAGAAAAAAGAAGAAGACGAAGACAGGCAAACATTTCCAAGAATTATAGGGACGTGTAGGACAAGGTACGCGAAAGATAAATGGGCCAAAAACTTCCAGGAGATTTTGACCGTATCCAAACGTTTCTCATTAAGCAATGCCTCGAACCCCGACGCGAAGGAGGAAGGAGAAGGAGGAGGGCGAAGGAGGAGATGGAGGAGGAGGAAGGAGACGAAGGGGGGCGAAGAGGGAGGAGGTTTAAGGCCAGGGAGTAGGAAGAAGGGAGGGGGGTGGAGAAGGAGGAGGAGTAGGGGAGGAAGAGGAGTGGGAGGGGAAAGAGGAGGAGGAGGAGGAATAGGAGGAGGAGGAGGCGGAGGAGGAAGAGTAGAAGAAGGAGGAGAAAAGCCAAACACGCCGGAAGATATAAGAGACCCATCGTGCGGGTACTCCAAAAAGGGAGGAGTGGGAGGAGAGGGAGAGAAACCCCCCTTCCGATGGCGCGGGTGGAGGAGGAGGAGGGGGGGGGGGCACGAAGAGAGGCCCCGAAACCGACGCCGTTGGACAAGGAGAGTCCGGGAGGGTATGGACTCCCCTCTTCCATACCCCTTTCCCTCCCTTCCCCTTCTGACCCTCCAGCCCTTCGTCCGCCCGCCCTTCCCCCTCCCCTTATCTGCCCCTATTCAATAGCCTTTCCCCTTCCCCTCCTGCCGCTCCAGCTCCTCGTCCATCTCCCTCCCCCTCCCCCTCCTTCCGCCCCCCGCCCACCCCTACGACCCCTCCATTTCCGGTTGAGGTCGCGAGAAGAGGCGTCGCTTCCAGGGCAGAGCAGGGCCACGGAGGGCGGGCGGCGGCGGGCGGCGGGCGGCGGGCGGCGGGGCAGGCACGAAGAGAGAGAGAGAGAGGCGGAGAGAGAGAAAGAGGCTTTGAGGGGGGCCGATATTAGTACGAAGAGAGATTTTGGGCAGGAGGCGTAATGAGATTGTTCAAACAGCCGCCGCGGGGGATGTTCTCTGATGCTGGCGGTCCCTGGCGGAGGACCGTCGGCTCTGACAGGCCGTGGGCGCGGGCGGGAGCGAGGCTGGGGTACAGGAGGGGGTATGTGTTAAGTCTGGGAGGATGGGGGAAAGGGGGGCGAGGGGGGCGGCGGCAGGGTAAGGATGGATGGGATGGGGACGCCATAACTGTTTCGTTCGCTCTTATTTCCGCCGGCGCGCGACTGGCGGGTGATTTTGCCTTTTTGTTATTGTTGTTGTTCTTGAGGCCTGTGTTCGCTCTCTTTTGTTTCCGTGTTTCCAGCTGTTAAGGGGAATTTTGCTTCGTCTCTGTGTACTTTTTTCCGCCTTATTGTCTTGCTTATCTGTGCACTATTGGCGATGTGCCTTTGTTATCCCCGCCGCTGATCTATGGTTCAATCGCCGTCGTTTCCGGCATCGAGAATCTAATCCCATTACATCATAATAATTACCATCCTTACATTTTCCCGGGACCAATTATGTCATCCACGTCGCCGCAAGATTCTCTCTTTTTTCCAAACTCGAATAATCTTATAAATCACCATACATACATCCTTCGCAACTTGCAACTTCACCATCACTTGTTTTCACCATCTTCCTTTCATCACGGCTTCTAATTCCCCGTATTTTGCAACAGAAAAACGACTAGGAAAACAAACTTTATACATCACCCTTTCCTCACATGCTACAATTTCCCTTCAAATAAGAATGGATTGAGGCAATATTAGTTATATAATTATTAATATGGTCTCTGGTCGCTTTAGAGCTTTTTTTTTGAATCGCATGAAATACGAAAACACGAGACTGATATCGTATAACCCGGAGTGAGCTTAGATTAATGATACGTTTTACAAACATACTGTGATATATGAAATCCCTGGGCAGTTTGTTCTAACTTTGACTAATTAGTTACATGTGAGAAACTCTGTCTTGCGCTAACATATGACGTGAAATTCAATTGATAGAAACGCAATGGATGGATTTGAAATTCCAGTTACTTATGATCATTTTCGCCTGTCTTTTATTGTCTTAAATTCCGTTTCTTAATTTCCTTTTTTCCATCTGAGTGACATCTTTCAAATCCCGTCCTTTTGCAGTGGGTGGCCTT
>NC_091572.1:9622951-9625451 GCF_042767895.1 Penaeus vannamei
TACATATTGCTTTATTGCGCAGTTTCCCGCATTTGATTCTGAGGAATGGATATCACAGCCTTTGCACTGTATGCTGCTTATGGCAATGTAGATACACCCAAGTTGCGACGAACAATGCAATACTCTGCAGAAAGCGCAAATGTTGTGAAGCATTGTTATCATGTGGTTTCATGTTTGGTCGGTAACTATAGTCGTGTGGTTATGGGGTGGGCGTGATAAGGTTGATGTGGTTAGTCCGTGAAGGTGAAAGGGTTCTGTATCATTAGGTGAGCCGAGAACTCTGTGCCTGCCGTCGGAGCGTCTGGGCGGATGGGTGCCTGTGTGTGTTGCGCTCGGCATTCCTTCTGAGCGCACTTTTCAGATCAAAGAGCGCACGTGGGACTGTAAGTGCGCTCTTTTTTTTACACATTTTCTGGGAGAGTGAAAATGATCATGATATACTTAGATGTAAGATTTATATGGATGTCCATACTGTTCAGGCTCACACAAATAAGAGATTTTCTTGTCGATGCTCAGAAAGAAAAAAAATCTTGTTATTGATTTATTTGATATCCGAGTAGCTCATGTAATTGACTAAGAAAATTATTTTTCGAGTAGACAATTAAATATATATATGTATAAATGTATATATATATATATATATATATATATATATATATATATATATATATATATATATATATATATATATATATATATATATATATATGTATGTATGTATGTATGTATGTATTCATAAATATATATATATATATATATATATATATATATATATATATATATATATATATATATATATATATATATATATATATATATGTATGTATTCATAAATATAAATATGTATATATATATATATATATATATGTATTCATATATATATATATATATATATATATATATATATATATATATATATATATATATATATATATATATATATATATAAATATGTATATATATATATATATATATATATATATATATATATATATATATATATATATATATAAATGTATATATATGTATTCATAAATATATATATTTACATATGTTTGAATAGATAACTATATATACCTATGCATATATACATATATTCTTCTCATTTTTTTTTCAATTTCTATATTGGGTCACCGTTATGAATGAGCCGCCTCCACTGACCTCCAATTCCTTCGGACGCCCTTCCTGACATCAACCCTCTCTCCGTATCCGGGCTTGGCACCGGCACCCACAAGGGCTGGCCCACCCCATAGGCAGGCCTCTCACAAGCAGAGATAAACATCATTTTAGATGTCGATTTTTACCCTAGTTTTCTGCAAATTACCTTAGAAGTGTTGGAGTATATCCTTGAAAACTGCCTTAGTTTATTTGTTGAAAATATTATTTTATCTTAACAAAAGTGCACTTCCTTTGTTCTTAATACTTTTAAAGACGATTGCTCAACTGGACGGGTCTTGGTTTAGGTAGCAATCAGCCAGAATAGCATATGAGATTTTTTTTTAATAGACCTGAGAGGCTACATTACAACTTGGGCATAAATGGGACCATTAAGAAAATTAATGCCCTTTCCTTCTTCAGCATAAATATTTATCTTTATATAGCAGAAAAAAATGACAGTTAGACTGTCGAAAGTGTTATCACATTAAATCATCAATAATAGTTATCATTACAAGATACAAGGAAAAACACATTTTCAAATATAGATCACCAATAATACTTATCCTTACGAAACGCACAAAAAAAAAAAAAAATCAAATACTAACTGACAGTAAGACTCTTGAAATTTTTCACACCAGAGCATCAATAATACTTATCATTACAAAATACAACAGAAAGAATTACGTTAGAATTATCTTAAAGATTGTATTCTCTTAAACGTCACCTTAAAAGTACTTGAATTACCTCAAAATAAGGTAATTACCTTGAAAGTGAGAGCTCTATCCATCTATCTATATGTACATATATCAGTGTGTATATACATATTTGTATATATCTGTCTATATATTAATCTCTTTATCTCTCTATCTACCTATCTATATACAATATATATATATATTATATATATATGTGTGTGTGTGTGTGTGTGTGTGTGTGTGTGTGTGTGTGTGTGTGTGTGTGTGTGTGTGTGTGTGTGTGTGTATGTATGTATGTATATATGTATCTATATATATATTAGTCATAATTATACTCCTATAGTTAAAGAGATGCATAAAACATGTGGTGGCAGCGGCGGGATGGCTTAATTATTTCCTTATATATTCATGAAAGAAAAGATTTATATCCTGACTAAGTTTAATATTTATTCATTCAAGATTCATTAAAGAAAGAAAAGAAAAGAAAAAAAGACAAGGCCAACAGGGAAACATGACAAAAAAAAAAATCCATAAGGGTAGGTACTGTAGACTCCACATGGACCATGTTGTGTTTTTGGTTGTTTTCTTAGTGTATTTTTATTATCTAAATCCAGCATTCATTTAAGAGGTACATATTTATGTAATGT
>NC_091572.1:9637951-9640451 GCF_042767895.1 Penaeus vannamei
CTCTCCCTCTCTCTCTCTCTCTCTCTCTCTCTCTCTCTCTCTCTCTCTCTCTCTCTCTCTGCTTCTGATTTGTATCTGTGCGTATGGAAAGCATGTCTTATTTCTCCTAATTCCCTTCCTTCTTCTCTCATCATCTTTCTTTTTTTCTCCCCCTTTCGCCACAATATCTATGTCCACACTGTTCTCTCTCTATTTTTCCATCACCTCCCTCACCTCCTCTTCTGCCTTCTTTTTCTTGGTCTCCTCCTCCTCCTCCTTTACACTTTTCCACCCTCCTCCTCATCATCATTGTCATCATCATCCTTTCCCAACCTCCTCCTCCTCCTCCTCTACCTTCTCCTCTTTCTCCTCCTCCTCCCTCCTCCTCCCCCTCCTTCTCCTCCTCCTCCCTTCCTCCCTCCCCTCCCTCTTCCTCCTCCTCTTCCTCCTCCTCCTCTCCTCCTCTACTTCTCTCCTCCTCCCTTCCTCCCTCCTCCCCCTCCTCCTCCTCCTCCTCCTCCCCCTCCTCCACCCTTCCTCCTCCCTCCCCTCCTCCCCTTCCCTCCTCCTCCCCTCCTCCTCCTCCCCCTTCCCTCCTCCTCCCTCCTCCTCCCTCCCTCCCCCTTCCTCCTCCTCCTCCTCCCCTCCCCTTCCTCCCTCCCCTTCCTCCACCTCCTCCTCCTCCTCCTTCCTCCCCCTCTTCCTCCTCCCTCCTCCCCCTTCCTCCTCTTCCTCCTCCTCCCTCTTCCTCCTCCTCCCCCTTCCTCCTCCTCCTCCCCCTTCCTCCTCCTCCTCCTCCTCCTCCCCTCCACCTCCTCCTCCAACTCCCCTCCCTCCTCCCCCTCCCTTCCTCCTCCCCCTTCCTCCTCCTCCTCCCCTTCCTCCTCCTCCTCCTCCTCCCCCTCCTCCTCCCCTTCCTCCTCCTCCTCCTCCTCCTCCTCCCCTTCCTCCCCTTCCTCCCCCTCCCCTTCCTCCTCCCCTTCCTCCTCCTCCCCCTCCCCTTCCTCCTCCTCCCCCTCCTCCTCCTCCTCCTCCTCCCCACCCGCCCTCTGGCTCTGGCTTCGGCGAAAAGCTCGTACATTTCTGTGAAACGAAAGTAATTCAGGGTTCAAAGAGAGGCTGCGTTTCTTCGATCCTATGGGCCGGAGCGTGGAAAAGCCCAGTTAAAGAGAGCGACTGGCGGGGGTCGGTCGGAGGGGGGGGGGGAGGAGGAGGAGGAGGGAGGTGGGAGGGGGGGGGATGGAGGGAGGTGGAGGTGGGAGGTGGGATGGTAGGTGGGAGGGGGAGGAAGGATGGAGGGAGAAAGTGGGGGGATGGGAGGGGAGAGGTGTTGGTGGGGGCGGTGGGGTAGGGGTGAAGGGATATGGGGGAAGGAGGGATATGGGAGATGGGAGAGGGGAGGGGGAGGAAAGAGGAAGAAGATGGGGGGGGAGGTGGTGGTGTAGGCGGGGAGAAGGGATATGGGGGAAGGAGGGATATGGGAGACAGATGGGGGAGAAGGAAGGTGAGGAGGGGGTGAGAAGGTATACTGAGGGGAAAGAGAGAGTGGGAGATGGAGGGAGACAAGGGGAGATTAAGGAGGTAGGAGGGGAGAGGGGGATGAGAAAGGGAGATGGATGATCGAAGGGAAGACGGGGAAGGAAGCAGGGGAGAAAGAGAAGGAGGGGGAGGGGGAGAAAGGTGAGGTAGAAGGAGGAAAGGGGAGAAGAAAGGGGAGGAAAAAGAGAGAAGACGATAGAGAAATGAAAGGCCGACGGAAGAATGCAAGAAAGGAGGGAAAGAGAAGAAAGACCAAAAATATGAGAAGAGAAAATAGGCAAAAGATAAAGGGAACGGAATGAGGAAGACGCAAAGAGGAAGGAGAAGAGAATGAGTGAGGGGATAAGGTTAAGGAGAAAACCAGATAAGAAAGGAGAGATAAAAGATAAAAGATACTGATAAAGAAATGGAATGACGGTGAGATAAGAGAAGGAAGGATAAGATAAGAAGGAAAGAAAGAAAACAAATGAAGTACTATTGCGGAGGAGGAAAAAAGAAGAGAAGAAACAAACAAGCAATGAATGAATAAAATTTTTTAAATAATAATAAAAAACGAGAGAAATGGAGAACAAAGATAGTGTAAAAAAGAGAGAGAGAGCGATAATTAACAGCGAATCTAAAAAGGGTAAAATATGATGAATGGGGGAGGAGGTGAGAGAGATGAGAGAGGGCTAAAAATGATAATAAAAACAAATAAGACCTGAATATATAAGTAAAACAAGAGGAAATGGGGAAAAATAAACAAAAGCTAAAATAAAGAAGGAAAGAAAGACCTTTTAAGGGAAAGCGAAGTGATGCATGGAAGGGAAATAAGGTGTCAGCGAATCGCTTGGGAGTTGGGGGGGGGAGGGCAAAGAATAAAGAGAAATAAGAGATTATATATATACATATATATATATATATATATATATGTATATATATATATATATATATATATATATATGTATATATATATATGTATATGTATATATATAATATATAT
>NC_091572.1:9655451-9657951 GCF_042767895.1 Penaeus vannamei
TATCATTATTATTATTATTATTATCATTATCAATATTATCCTTATTATCATTTTTATCATTATGATTATCATCATCATTATTATCATTATCATCATTATCACCTTCATCATCATTATCATTAATGCTATCATTAATATATTATCACCATCATTATCATTTTTATCATAATCATTATCATTATTGTCATTGTCATTATGCAACAAATATACTTATTAGTTATTATCCTAAATGCTATCATAATCAAGAGAGAAAGAGAGAGAGAGAGAAAGAGAGAGAGAGGGAGAGAGAGAGAGAGAGAGAGAGAGAGAGAGAGAGAGAGAGAGAGAGAGAGAGAGAGAGAGAGAGAGAGAGAGAGAGAGAGAGAGAGAGTGAGAAAGAGAAAGAGAGAGGGAGAGAGGGAGGGAGGGAGGGAGGGAGAGAGAGAGAGAGAGAGAGAGAGAGAGAGAGAGAGAGAGAGAGAGAGAGAGAGAGAGAGAGAGAGAGAGAGAGAGAGAGAGAGAGAGAGAGAGAGAGAGAGAGAGAGAGAGAGAGAGAGAGAGAGAGAGAGAGAGAGAGAGAGAGAGAGAGAGAGAGAGAGAGAGAGAGAGAGAGAGAGAGAGAGAGAGGGAGAGAGGGAGGGAGAGAGAGAGAGAGAGAGAGAGAGAGAGAGAGAGAGAGAGAGAGAGAGAGAGAGAGAGAGAGAGAGAGAGAGAGAGAGAGAGAGAGAGAGGTAGAGAGAGAGAGAGTTAGAGAGAGAGAGAGAGAGAGAGAGAGAGAGAGAGAGAGAGAGAGAGAGAGAGAGAGAGAGAGAGAGAGAGAGAGAGAGAGAGAGATAGAAAGAAAGGGAGAGGAAGGGGGATGGAAGAAAGAACGAACGAGAAAGAGAGAGAGAGAGAGAGAGAGAGAGAGAGAGAGAGAGAGAGAGAGAGAGAGAGAGAGAGACGGAGAGAGAGAGAGAGAGAGAGAGAGAGAGAGAGAGAGAGAGAGAGAGAGAGAGAGACAGAGAGAGAGAGAGAGAGAGAGAGAGAGAGAGAGAGAGAGAGAGAGAGAGAGAGTTAGAGAGAAAGAGAGAGAGAGAGAGAGAGAGAGAGAGAGAGAGAGAGAGAGAGAGAGAGAGAGAGAGAGAGAGAGAGAGAGAAGGGGAGAGGAAGGGGGATGGAAGAAAGAACGAACGAGAAAGAGAGAGAGAGAGAATGAAAGAGAGAGAGAGAGAGAGAGAGAGAATGAAAGAGAGAGAGAGAGAGAGAGAGAGAGAGAGAGAGAGAGAGAGAGAGAATAAAAGATTTGGATATCTGAGAAAGACAGTCCTCGACCAACTACACCTGTTATCTTCTTAAAAAAAAAAATAATAATATCTTTAGAAAGGCAGACGACATCAACGAACCATGCAACAATGGTGACAAGCACTCAACCAAACAAATACTATCATAAAATACAAAATAACTCTCGCCTCAAAGAACATCCCCGTCCGGACACTGAACGATTAAAAGGAATTTCGAAAATAACTCTTATCCTGCTATACGACTCCCGTTCTATCCAGGACATGAGTTGATGATGAAACTGTTTTCTCCGCGCTTCCTTTTTTTCTTCCTTTTGCTTCGATAATTAAAGAGAATCAACCGGCGGGCGATTGATTATGCTTTCGACATCAATCTTAATCACTTTCAACTTTTAGAAACGAGGAATATTGCATCGAGGACGGATATAGCCACCTCCTCTTCTCCTCCTTCTCTCTTCTTTCCTCATCCTCTTCTTTGTCGTTTTCTCTCTCTTCTGTTTTCTTATTTTCGTCTCACGTGTTCCTTTTTGTCTCTCTTTCTCCTTGGCTTTTGTCTTATCTGCTTCTATTTCTCCTCTTCATCCTCTCTTTCTCTTTCTTTCTTTGTCTCCCCTTTTCATTACAGTATTCTTCTTCCTTCTTCCACTCTCTCTCCCTTTTTCACCTCTTTTCTCTCCTCTCATTCCTCCTCCTTCTCCTAATTCCCTTCTTTCTCCGTTCTTCCCCCTGTTCCCTAGCCACTCTCTTCACAACTCCACCCACGCCTCTTTTTTCCTCTCTTCCCTCCCCCTTTTCTTCCCTCTCCTTCCTTCTCAAGTACCCCCCCCCCCCCCCCCTCCTAGTATTCTTCCCCTTCCCCCACCGCACCCTGAACTTAGGCAGTATGGAGAGGAAGTGAGTAGAGATCAAGGAGTGAAAATGACCCTGAAAGAAAGGAGGGGGGAGGGGAAGAAGGAGGAGAGTGGATGAGGAAAGAAGGAGGGGGTGGGATGAAGAGAGGAGGAGGAGGGGGTGGGATGAGGGGAAGAGAAGGAGGGGGTGGGATGAAGAGAGGAGGAGGAGGGGGTGGGATGTGGAGTGTGTGTGTGTGTGTCTATATATATGTGTGTGTGTGTGTGTGTGTGTGTATGTGTGTGTGTGTGTACATGCACACACACACACACACACACACACACACACACACACACACACACACATATATATATATATATATATATATATATATATATATATATATATAT
>NC_091572.1:9672951-9677951 GCF_042767895.1 Penaeus vannamei
TCCCTTCCCCCGCCTCCTAACCCCCCTCTCTCCCTTCCCCGCCCCCTAGCCTCCCTCTCCCTTCCCTCACCCCCTATCCCCCTCTCTCTCCCTTCCCTAGCCCTCCCTCTCTCCCTTTCCCCCCACCCACCAACCCCTCTCTCCCTTCCCCCACCTCCTAACCCCCTCTCTCCCTTCCCCCGCCCCTAGCCTCCCTCTCTCCCTTCCCTCACCCCCTAGCCCTCCATCTCTCCCTTTCCCTCGCCCCTAGCCTCCCTCTCTCCCTGCCCTCACCCCCTATCCCCCTCTCCCCCTTCCCTATCCCCTCTCTCTCCCTTCGCACGCCCCCTAACCCCCTCTCTCCCTTCCCCGCCCTCTAACCCCCTCTCTCCCTTCCCCCGCCCCTAACCCCCCTCTCTCCCTTCCCCCGCCCCTAACCCCCCTCTCTCCCCTTCCCCCTGCCCCTAGCCTCCCTCTCTCCCTTCCCTCACCCCCTAGCCCCCCTCTCTCCCTTCCCCCCCCCCTAACCGCCCTCTCTCCCTTCCCCCGCCCCTAACCCCCCTCTCTCTCTTCCCCCGCCCCCTAGCCTCCCTCTCTCCCTTCCCCCGCCCCTAGCCCCCTATTTCTCCTTTCCCCCACCCCCCTAACCCCTCTCTCTCCTTTCACCCGCCCTCTAACCCCCCTCTCTCCTTTCCCCCACCCCCTAACCCCCCTCTCTCCCTTCCCTCACCCCCTAGCCCTCCATCTCTCCCTTCCCCGCCCCCTAACCCCCCTCTCTCCCCTTCCCCCGCCCCCCTAAGCCCCCCTCTCTCCCTTCCCCCGCCCCCTAACCCCCCTCTCTCCCTTCCCCCGCCCCCCTATCCCCTCTCTCTCTCCTTCGCCCGCCCCCTTACCCCCCTCTCTCCCTTCCCCCGCCCTCTAACCCCCTCTCTCCCTTCCCCCCGCCCCCTAACCCCCCTCTCTCCCTTCCCCGCCCCCTAACCCCCCTCTCTCCCTTCCCCCGCCTCCTAACCCCCCTCTCTCCCTTCCCCCGCCCCCTAGCCTCCCTCTCTCCCTTCCCTCACCCTAGCCCCCCCTCTCCCTTCCCTAGCCCTCCCTCTCTCCTTTCCCCCACCCACTAACCCCCTCTCTCCCTTCCCCCACCTCCTAACCCCCCTCTCTCCCTTCCCCCGCCCCTAGCCTCCCTCTCTCCCCTTCCCTCACCCCCTAGCCCTCCATCTCTCCTTCCCCCGCCCCCTAACCCCCCTCTCTCCCTTCCCCCGCCCCCTAAGCCCCCCTCTCTCCCTTCCCCCGCCCCCTAACCCCCCTCTCTCCCTTCCCCCGCCCCCTATCCCCTCTCTCTCCCTTCGCCCGCCCCCTTACCCCCCTCTCTCCCTTCCCCCGCCCTCTAACCCCCTCTCTCCCTTCCCCCACCCCCTAACCCCCTTCTCTCCCTTCCCTCACCCCCTAGCCCTCCATCTCTCCCTTCCCCCGCCCCCTAACCCCCCTCTCTCCCTTCCCCCGCCCCCTAAGCCCCCCTCTCTCCCTTCCCCCCACCCCCTACCCCCCTCTCTCCCTTCCCCCGCCCCCTATCCCCTCTCTCTCTCCTTCGCCCGCCCCCCTTACCCCTCTCTCTCCCTTCCCCCGCCCTCTAACCCCCTCTCTCCCCTTCCTACGCCCCCTAACCCCCCTCTCTCCCTTCCCCGCGCCCCTATGCCCCCTCTCTCCCTTCCCCCGCCCCCTAAGCCCCCCTCTCTCCCTTCCCCCGCCCCTACCCCCTCTCTCCCTTCCCCCGCCCCCCTAACCCCCCCTCTCTCCCTTCCTCCGCCCCCTAACCCCCTCTCTCCCTTCCCCCGCCTCCTAACCCCCCTCTCTCCCTTCCCCCGCCCCCTAGCCTCCCTCTCTCCCTTCCCTCACCCCCTAGCCCCCTCTCTCCCTTCCCTAGCCCTCCCTCTCTCCTTTTCCCCCACCTACTAACCCCCCTCTCTCCCTTCCCCCGCCCCCTAACCCCCCTCTCTCCCTTCCCCCGCCCCCTAGCCCCCCTCTCTCCCTTCCCCCGCCCCGTAAGCCCCCCTCTCTCCCTTCCCTCACCCCCTAGCCCTCCCTCTCTCCCTTTCCCCGCCCCCTAACCCCCCTCTCTCCCTTCCCCCGCCCCGTAAGCCCCCCTCTCTCCTTCCCCCTCCCCCTAACCCCCCTCTCTCCCTTCCCCCGCCCCCTATCCCCCTCTCTCCCTTCCCCCGCCCCCTAAGCCCCCCTCTCTCCCTTCCCCCGCCCCCTAACCCCCCTCTCTCCCTTCCCCCGCCCTCTAGCCTCCCTCTATCCCGTCCCTCACCCCCTAGCCCCCCTCTCTCCCTTCCCTCACCCCCTAACCCCCCTATCTCCTTTCCCTATCCCCCTCTCTCTCCTTTCCCCCACCCACTAACCCCCCTCTCTCCCTTCCCCCACCTCCTAACCCCCTTCTCTCCCTTCCCCCGCCTCCTAGCCTCCCTCTCTCCCTTCCCCCGCCCCCTATCCCCTCTCTCTCCCTTCGCCCGCCCCCTAACCCCCTCTCTCCCTTCCCCCGCCTCCTAGCCTCCCTCTCTCCCTTCCCCCGCCCCCTAACTCCCTCTCCCCCTTCCCTAAGCCCCCCTTTCTCCCTTCCCTAAGCCTCCCTCTCTCCCTTCCCCCGCCCCCTAGCCCCCCTCTCTCCCTTCCCCCGCCCCCTATCCCCTTCTCTCCCTTCCGCCGCCCCCTATCCCCTTCTCTCCCTTCCCCAGCCCCCCAACCCCCTCTCTCCCTTCCCTAGCCCCCCCTCTCTCCCTTCCCCCGCCCCTAACCCCCCTCTCTCCCTTCCCCCGCCCCCTAACTCCCTCTCTCCCTTCCCTAAGCCCCCCTTTCTCCCTTCCCTAAGCCTCCCTCTCTCCCTTCCCCCGCCCCCCTAGCCCCCCTCTCTCCCTTCCCCCGCCCCCTATCCCCTTCTCTCCCTTCCCCCGCCCCTTAACCCCCTCCCTTTCCCTCACCCCCTATCCCCCTCCCTGACCCCACTTTGGCGGCGTCTCTCCGAAAAGAAACTTCTGGCGTTACTCTGACTGGTCTGCGTGACTTTCATTTGATAAGCCTCCTCTATGGCATATTGCGGCTGAATTTATAATTTGGGTTTACTTTGATTTATGTTATTGTTATTCATCTTTTTGTTTTGTTATGTTTTTATTTTTATTTCATTATATTTCATTTTAGTGTGGAATTACCGTCTCTCATTTAAGGTTTTTAATATTAGAGTTATTTTTTTTTTTTTTATTGATGTAGACTTCGACTAGACTTATTATTTTCAATCCTTTGTTTTTATATATCTATTTGCCTTTTGATTCCTGAACTTGTCCTTTTTCATTTATCGTCATATAGTTTTTCATAATGATTTGCAATTAATTCCTATTTACTTTTTCATTGGCATTTGTTTAAGTTTCCTGACATGACTGCCCATTCGTCATTATCTGATTTTACTTTTCCGTATTTCCTCCCGTGATTTATCTTATTCTTTTTCGTTATCTACCTCACCTTCCCCTTTCTCTCCCCCCCTCTCTATCTATCTATCTATCTATCTATCACTCTCTCTCTCTCTCTCTCCTTCTCCCTCTCTCTCTCTCTCTCTCTCTCTCTCTCTCTCTCTCTCTCTCTCTCTCTCTCTCTCTCTCTCTCTCTCTCTCTCTCTCTCTCTCTCTCTCGCTCTCTCTCTCTCTCTCTCTCTCTCTCTCTCTCTCTCTCTCTCTTGTAGTTTTCAGGCTTTCCTTTTTTCTGTCTTTATCACGCTCCCCCCTCCCCCTTCTCATTCCACTGAGTATGTTCTTACAAATCAAACATACGTAAAGGAAACTCATTTGTTCTATCTTTTCTCGACAAGAAACTTTCTATATTTGTCAGGCTGCTAAGCCCTCAACGCCCGAGACGAGTCGCAATAGACAAGCGATTCACCTCCGGGCTGATTTCATAGGCGGTGCAGGAAGTGTATTCAGACCGGGATTAGATTCTGACATCCTAGCATTTTGTGATGATTAAGTAACCAAGAAGGAATGGGAGTGATGACAAATGATAGGGTATATAAACCACTGCATAAACTACTAGTAAACTGTGTACATATTTACACAGAAAGACATTTACACACATACACACACACGCGCGCGCACACATACACACACACACACACACACACACACATACAAACACACACACACACACACACACACACACATATATACATATATATATCTGTATATATATATATATATATATATATATATATATATATATATACCTATGTATATATACATATATATATCTATATATATATATATATATATATATATATATATATATATATATATATATATATATATATATATTATGCATTTATATATACATTGCATCTATGTATGTATGTATATATTACAGAATAGAAGTATGCTTATGAAATTTTAAGTGACTGAAAGAATATGTAACAAGTAGAAACCCATTTGAATAAATGAATAAAATATAGACGTATTAATTAAAACATAAACGAGTATATATATAATAATGAAAACAGGAAAAAGGAGAAGTTTCCAAAATATAAACAGAAATTTTATTTTTTGAACAAAATGAAAGATATGAATCACTTTCTCACTTCTGTCAAATATTAGTAATTCATAGATCGTTGAACGTCGCCTTCTTCGGAATTTTTGTTGACTTGAAAGCATAGACAAATACGCACACAAACACACATACACATACACAAATACAAACACACACATATACAAACACACACATAAACACACAATCATAAAAAATCACCCACACACACAAAAACACAAACATACACACACATAAACACACACACAAACACATGAGTACAAGCACATACAACACACACACACACACAAACATTCACAAACACACACACAAGCACACACACACACACAAGCACAAACATATACAAAGAGACATACAAACATACACAGACACACACACAATAAGCACAAACATATACAAACACACACACACAAACATACACAAACACACGCACACACACA
>NC_091572.1:9685451-9687951 GCF_042767895.1 Penaeus vannamei
GATTCAGGAAATAAAGGATACTTCCATTTGAGGAACGTAGCTTTAGAGGAAGATGATTTAGCTCCCAGTTCCGTAGGTGGACAGGAACGATCCAGTTAACAGAGACTTGATCATCACACCATTTGCTGAAGCAGGGCTCTAAAGCTTCATTGAATCGTCAACTTTTCATACGATATTTCGAAAAAAAGAAGATAGAGAAAAATACAGGTAGGCGTAAAATCAACAATGCTGAAAGCAAGGAAAGAAAAGAATAACGGGGACAGGAAAAGGCTGAGATAGGTTTTTCCAATAGGAAAAAAATATTCCGGTGAATAAGAAGCTTATAAAAGCACAGCAGAAAGAATAGTCACTAATAGTCAGTGACTTTAAATTGGAATCAGACACACACAAAGGAAAGGCTTGTCAGGCCATAAAACAGGAGGACGATTTCCTACCTGAGGCAAAGCATCACTGAGCTTAGCAAATAAAGCTATTTCGTCTTAGTGTGTCTATGGAATTTGTCTTTTTTTCTAAATATTTTAAGTTTATCCCTAACTACCCCAATTAAGGGTCCAGCCAAAGGGCACACGGGGTAATATCCCCACCCCCACCCCCCCAAAAAAGTATATATATATATATATATATATATATATATATATATATATATATATATATATATATATATATATATATATATATATATGAACTTTTTTTGATCCTATTATACACATATTCTCTAACACCTCCAGTCATCATGCATACATACACTCACTCACTCACACACACACACACACACACACACACACACACACACACACACACTCTCTCTCTCTCTCTCTCTCTCTCTCTCTCTCTCTCTCTCTCTCTCTCTCTCTCTCTCTCTCTCTCTCTCTCTCTCTCTCTCTCGCTCGCTCTAACACACACATATTTTGTAGTGTTGCAATATATATATATATATATATATATATATATATATATATATATATATATATATATATATATATATATATATATGTATATATATATATATATATATATATATATATATATATATATATATATATATATATATATATATATATATATATATATATATATATATATATATATATATAAGGCTGCACTACTCGCCTGCCTGTTCAGGGGCACCTTTTCCTTGGTCGTAGGTCAGTCCGCTCTACGAGGTCAGAGCAGAAGTGACCTCTTGAAAGACACCTCTTATATATCTTAGATAAGTACATGGTTTACGAATATTAGTATTGGTTTACATCACGAAGATATAACTTATGCTTGGTACCTTAACCACCTTACCTTATATCTATTGGTTCGTGAATACATGTGTAGAGATGTTTTTGTTTGTTTGTTTTCTTTCTTTTGATTTCATATGTTTTGTTTACATAGTGTTTGACGGGGAGAACGGTCAGTCGGCTCACAGCCATATATGGTCATTTGTTGTCATTTTTTATTGCTTTATTATTTGAATTAAATTCAGTTCAACCTGTTTTCTTTAGTTTGCCTATTTTTTTTATTAAATGGGACAAAGACAATTAGTAATCATAAGCAGTATGTATGAATGCACTAATGTTTCTTTGTGCCATTATATACTTATCTTTTATTAGTCTGTTTGTACACTTGTAAAAATGTGTAAAATCATAACCGAAAGGTGTGGTGATATAGATAAGATAAATGAAAGGTATGAGAGGGGAAAGAATAGGAGCATCTCC
Source organism: Penaeus vannamei (assembly GCF_042767895.1). Lineage (NCBI taxonomy): Eukaryota > Metazoa > Arthropoda > Malacostraca > Decapoda > Penaeidae > Penaeus > Penaeus vannamei. The sequence goes on from NC_091572.1 coordinate 9,687,155, forward strand.
CCCCCCCCTGTCTACCCCCCTCACCCTGTCTATCCTCCTCCCCTTCCCCTGTCCATCCTCCCCTCCCACCCCATGTCCATCCTCCTCCCCTGTCTACGCGCTGCCTATTCTCCTCCCCTTCCCCTGTCCATCCTCCCCTCCCCCTCCTGTCTATCCCCCTCCCGCCTATCCCCCCCTTCCCCTGTCCATCCTCCCCTGTCTACCCCCCCTGTCCATCCTCCCCTCCCCCCTGACCACCCCTCCCCTCCCCCCCTGACCACCCGCCCCCTTAGGCTCCAGGGTTGATTGATCACAACTCGCATTAACGATTCGTGAGATAAAAACTAATTTCTTCGCGAAGGGAAGTGAATATATGGCAGACAGCTAAAGATATGATTTTCACCCTTATTTCACCATAGCCACTGAAGCGAAAATAGCCTACTTCTCCAAGAGGAAAGGATCTTGGGGGAAAAAAGTAATTTAATACATCCCAAACGTTGGGTATTTATGCTGAAATAAATTATATAAAGTGATATAAAGTTTTCGCATCACGTAGACCCTGGGAGGTAATTATGAACTCGCTGACCCTCCTTTATTCCGCGAAGAGCCAAAGGAACTTTTCTTACAGACTGTGCGAGGAAATATGCAAAAGTTCTCTCGGTTATTCTCTCTCTTTTCCCATCACACAAACACGCACGCACACACACACACACACACACACACACACACACACACACACACACACACACACACACACACACACACACACACACACACACACACACACACACACACACACACACATTATGTATATATAT
>NC_091572.1:9722856-9727856 GCF_042767895.1 Penaeus vannamei
AACGCACATATACCAATCCCTAATGAATTCACTACTCAATACACTTATTTATTTCTGTTTACATATGCATATAAACAGTATTAACCACATTAGTAATATCCTGTTCCCGCTGTGAATTCGAATGCAAGCCATAGCGTGCATGTTAATGTCTTGGCGGAAACGAGCCTACGTGACTGCGGGGGATAGATGGGAGAGCGAAAGGGGGAGGAGAAAGAGGGATAAAAGGGAGAGGAAGACGAAGGAGGGGGAGACTACGGAAGCGAAAGGAAAGGAAGGGGGAGCGAAAGGGGGAGGAGGAAGAGGGATAAAAGGGAGAGGAAGACGAAGGAGGGGGAGACTAAGGAGGCGATCGGAGAGGAAGGCGAAGAAGATGCGAAGGAGGGGAGGGATTGGAGGGTGATGAAAGAGGGTAAGTGTAAAGGGGTGAGGAAGATGGAAGGGCAAAGAAGTAAGAAAGGGAGAGCTTAGAGGGAAGAAAGAAAAGGGAAAGGGGAAATGGTAAAGGTATGAGGAGGAGAAGAAGAGAAAAAGGTGGAAGGAGGAATGGGAAAGGTACAAGAAGGGAAGGAAAGAAAAGTCTAGATGAAAACGGAAAATAAAAGGGAAAGGAAGAGGGAGATGAGGGAAATAAGATAAATGAAAGAAAAGGAAGATCAAAGGAGTAAGATTACATGAGTGAAGAAATGGAGAGGGAAAAAAAGGTTAAGAGAAGAGGGAAGGGGGGGGGGGAGCGGAAGTAGGAATGAAGAAGCAAATGATACAAAAAGTAGCGCATTCTTCCAGCTGTGTGCTTGCCGAGTAAGTAACAAGAGACATTTGGTGTATATTGTGTCTTCTAATACCAGCATTGCAACTCCGGTGAACGCACGTCGATCCCATGATAGTAATTATGGTGATACATCAAAACTGAATATCAATTACACAAAGAAAGAGATACGGATGTGTTTTTGGAGAAAAAAAATGCCTGTTTAGTTTTTTTTGTTCCTTATTTGGATGTGTTTTTCCTTCCTTTTTTGTAGTAATGTGAGAATATTTTAGCCAGTTTATCGTAGAAAGAAGGAATAAAAGAAAGAAAGAGAACAGAGCGGAAAGTTAGCAAACAAAAAACGCAGGAAAAGAAATGTGTTAATAGGATATCACACATTCTCTAAGTGAAACTCGAGGAAGTGCTATTAACACACACGCATCTACATTTCCAACGACAGCCTCTAACAATTATTAAGAAGGAGGTTGAGACACAATGCACACTACTTTCAGAGCCAAGGCCGGGCGCCACACGTTGGCAAAAAAAGCCACCGCACGCAGGCATCGACGGAGTATGCCTTCCCTGCCTCACTCCTGGTGCTCAGGAACGAGGAGTGAGGTCATCCGCTGAACACTCGATGGCCAGGAAGCACTGCCAAGAAAAAGGAGAGAAGGAAAGAAGGAAAGAAAGAGAGCAGGGAAGAAAGAAAGAAAATCCACACAGGTTAATATGAACTCCCACGAGGAATACATAAGCAATTGCATGGCATTACGAGCGAAATCGAAAAAAAACATGATTATTTTATTAACATTGTTCTTCTTCACAGCTCGTTTAAACATGTAAACCAATTCTCCAAAACCTCTTTATTAATCACAGAAAACAACACTCCTCCGACACTGATAAACGATAAGAAACGTAAATAAAACAAAACAAATACTTGACAACGAAAAGAAAAGAATGTTTATCGAAAGAAGAGGATTTTCGCAACAGCAACAAAGGGGAAGGGAAAAACGCGGAGAATCTCTACAAGAAGGCGTTTAGTTTAGTTACTCCTAATAGATTCTGAATTCGTTACCCAGCATGAAAACGCGGTTAAGCGCAGGATGCATCATTCATTTTTAAAAAATGGCGGGATTTTTTTGCGAGGGTTAATTCGCATGATACAAAATGTGCGAAATTGGAAAGGAAGAAAGTATATTATATATATATATATATATATATATATATATATATATATATATATATATATATATATATATGTGTGTGTGTGTGTGTGTGTGTGTGTGTGTGTGTATATTTATATATATATATATATATATATATATATATATATATATATATGTGTGTGTGTGTGTGTGTGTGTGTGTGTGTGTGTGTGTGTGTATGTATGTGTGTGTGCGTGTGTGTGTATGTGTATGTGTATGTGTATGTGTGTGTGTGTGTGTGTGTGTGTGTGTGTGTGTGTGTGTGTGTGTGTGTGTGTCTGTGTCTGTATGTGTGTGTGTGTGTGTGTGTGTGTGTGTGTGTGTGTGTGTGTGTGTGTGTGTTTACCCTGTATATATACTGTAAGTATATTGAGAATAATGTTTATAATGGATAAAAGGTAATTATGATGTGTAATGATAATGGTATTAATTAGAATAAGTGTAATAACATCATCCATGATAATGATGGTGATAACAGTAAAATGATCGTGATAACATTATAACAACAACGCCAGCAATTACATTTAGCAACAATAATGATAATGATAATAACAAAAATAGAAATAACAAATGCTAACGATAATGATACGGTAATAAAGAACAATAATAAAACAATAATAGCAATGATAATGATAACAATAATAACAATAAAAACAATAGGAATAACAATGAGAACAACAACAATAATACTTTGGTTGATATTATTAGTAATATTTTGATAATAACCAAAACAAACATAATAAATATAATGATAATTAGAATAAAAATTTTAAGAAAAGTTATCATAAAAATTAATATAACAAAAGTATTTATGATAATGATCATAATAATGGTAATAATGATAGTCTTATTATCATTAATGATAATGATGATGAATGTAATAATGATAATAATGATAATAATAATCATAATTTTAGACATGATGAAAGTAATAATTATAATCAACATCAACATGAACAACAAAAATAATAAAAACAATGATGATGATTACATTAACAACAACAACAATAATCATAATGATAATGATAATGATAATCAAAATAATTGCAAACAGGATAATCATGACGATGATTATAGACAGAATAATAGTAATGAAAAAAAATGATAATGAGGATAGAACTCATGATTATGGTAGTAATGATGATGATGATGATTATAATATTGATAATAATAATGATAGTAATATCAATAGTTATGATAATGATAATAATAACAATGATAATAATCAAGATGTTATTAATGATAATATCAATAACAATGTTATTACTATAATTGATAAAGTCATTATGATTATAATGATCATGATAATAAAGATGATTGTAATAATGAAATATCAACAACAACAACAGTAATTATGATAATAATAATAATGATTAAAACAATTATGGTAATAATGATGATAACATTGATAGTAATAATGATGATTATGAAGCTAATGATAACAATGTTCATTATTAAAACTGAAATAAAAAGATGATAAGAATGATGATGATGATGATGATGATGATAATGGCAATAATGATAATAAAAAGGAAAATGATAATGAAGGAAATAATAATTATTACAAGACAAAAAGATTATGATGATAATAGAAATAAAAGAAATGATAATGAAAATATTTACATAATGATAATGATGATAAGGATAATAATATAATAATACTTTTAATAATAATCCACGAAGAGAGGAATTACCATGACAAATACAAACATAAACGAGAGAAACGAAGACAGGAAAAGAAGAAAAATGAAATCGAGATTCACAGCAAGATAGGAAGAAGATAAGATTAAGAACAAGAAAAAGAAGTAACTTAACAAGACCTTGACACACAGTTCTCTAACCCTCACTCTTTTCTTAAGAAAGTCTCCGTTCAACCCTCTTCCTTGCGGCCACAGAACACAAGGTGAAGTGGGGTCTCGTGTTATTGTAATGAGAGAGAAAATGTGCTTGCTTGCAGATGCAGTTACTGGTGTTTTACGTGTGAAGGGTTAGTGGGTGAGGTTCCTGTTAAGACGAAGTATATGGTGAGAAGTTCTTTTGTGTTGCTCGTGTGGTGGAGGTAGTTGATGGTAGTCTGTATTTTATAGATTCGTTGGGTTGTTAGATGGTAGTGTTGCTTAGATATAATGTTTTAAAGGATGTTAGATGGTAGTGTTGCTTAGATATAATGTTTTAGAGGATGTTAGATGGTAGTGTTGCTTAGATATAATGTTATAAAGGATGTTAGATGGTAGTGTTGCTTAGATAAAATGCTTTAAAGGATGTTAGCTGGTAGTGTTGCTTAGATATAATGTTTTAGAGGATGTTAGCTGGTAGTGCTGCTTAGATAAAATGCTTTAAAGGATGTTAGCTGGTAGTGTTGCTTAGATATAATGTTTTAGAGGATGTTAGCTGGTAGTGTTCCTTAGATATAATGTTTTAGAGGATGTTAGCTGGTAGTGTTGCTTAGATATAATGTTTTAGAGGATGTTAGCTGGTAGTGTTGCTTAGATAAAATGCTTTAAAGGATGTTAGCTGGTAGTGTTGCTTAGATAAAATGCTTAAAAAAGTTATGAATGTTGCTACGTTGTGTTCCTCCTCCTTGTGTGTTAAGAAGTTACCTCTGCATGAAATTGGCCTGGGCGTTAAAATTACTTAAGCCTGCAGTTACTCGTAGGCGTTGGTTTAGTTACCGAAGAGAACAAACGGAGAACTTTTAATTTTGGAGGATATATAGTTTCTTTTTCTCCCTCTCAATCATTATAATGCGATAATCTGTTCTTCAGTTCCTTTTATTACTGTTCTCATCATATAATCTTTTAGAGGATGTTCTGACAAGAATATGTTGCGGTTCTTTATAAAAGGGACAATTTTTGTTTAATTGACTTTTTGTGGATTTATATTACGGCGAGTGAACAGATCTTGTGGCCGGATTTGATCGTTGTTAAGTGATATTTAGACTTTCTTTGAGTGTTCGTTATATCTGTCATGCGCAAGATTGCATGACTGCGGCTGGGTTAATGCGAATCCGTTGTCGGGGAAGCATTAAGGCGAGCATTTGCATAGCATTT
>NC_091572.1:9742856-9745356 GCF_042767895.1 Penaeus vannamei
TTACCCCCAATGGCCTGGTAACTCCTTTTATGTCTAAGAACATCATCAGTTTTCTCGAGAAAGAGGTGATGTTAAGGTGATTCTTCAAGTGCGAATATTTTTCTGGCATCAGTGATCCTATTGCCTTGACAGAGGTATGCGCTCTTTGAGTGCTTCGAGTTATCATTAAAATCATTATAATTAGTAATAGTGGTTACAGTAGTTGATATTTTTTGTCATCATTGTAATAATGATGATAATGTTTAGTATTCTTATCATTATTATTGCGATTATTATTACTATTACTATTCTTATTATCATTACTATTATTATTATTATTATTATTATTATTATTATTATTATTATTATTATTAATAATAATAATAATAATCATCATCTCCATTATTATTATCATCATTATTATCATTTTGTTATTTTTATCATCGTCATCAGTACCATGATTAATATGATAATTACTTTTATGGTAATTATCATTATTATTATGCTTTATATTATAATTGTAATGATTATTATTATTATCCTTATTATCATCATCATCAGTAAAGCTGTAGTATTGCTGTTGCTATTAATGATATTATTATGATTATTGTCATAATAATGACATTAACTTTTATTTTTTTTATTATCATTCATATCATCATCAACATTATTTTTCATATTGATAATATTGCTTTCATTATTTGAGGACAATGTTAGAATTCTGATTATTATCATTACTGTTAGTATAGTAGTAATAGAATTTATGTTATTAATAGCTTTATCAGAATCATTTATTATTGATATTGTTGATAATATTCTTTTCAATATTTGAGGATGAATGGTCTTTTTAGATTTCCTTGCGGTTCAGCATACGAAAAAATAAAACAAAATATATAAAAATAATATATTTTTTTACACGTTGTTACGCTCTCTATAAAAATACCATTTCATTTCCATCTTTTGATTAACTAGTAAGCTATATTTTAATGAATATTTATTACAGCAGCAGTTATTTTTATTGATTGTACAGAAATCATGAATTTTACCAGATTTTTCGAAACATTTTAATGAATTTTATATCTTGTTATACACAACCGGACTTATGACTACACAAGCAAAAACTGTTACATAACCCCGAAGCTGTTTCATGTGCCTGATGATATTAGAAAAATTATTTATATACATTCACACTTTTATGAACTAACTGGAAAAACAAGTCGGATCATCATCATGACAAAGACTGAAACGACCATAAAAAAACGCATTTATATCATTATCATTATTACATTTAGTAGCTTCATAATCATTATAATTATTATCATTATTATTATTACTATTATCTATTTTATCATTTTTATCGGTACTATTATCATTTTCGTTATTATTTCAAATGTCATTACTATTATCATTATTCTGATTATTGTTTTAATGCCATTATTACTATTATCATAATCAGCAGCAGCAGCAGCAGCATAATCAGCATTATCTTCGTCATCAGCATCATAATCATGATTATCGTGATTAACATCATCATTATCATCATCATCAGCTTCAGCATCAGCATCAGCATCAGCATCAGCATCAGCATCAGCATCATCATCATCATCATCATCATCATCATCATCATCATCATCATCATCATCATCATCATTATTATTATTATTATTATTATTATTACTATTATCATTATTATTATTATTATTATTATGTTGTCGTTATTATTATTATTATTATTATTATTAGTAGTAGTAGTAGTAGTAGTAGTAGTAGTAGTATCATCATCATCATTATTATTATCATTACTAGTAGTAGTAGTAGTAGTAGTAGTAGTAGTAGTAGTAGTAGTAGTAGTAGTAGTAGTAGTAGTAGTAGTAGTATCATTATTATTATTATTATTAATATCATCATCACCATCATCATCATCATCATTATCATTGTTATGATTATCATTATTACTGTTGCTATCATCATTATTATTACTATTACTGATATTATCATAATTATTTTTATTATTATTATTATGTTTATTATGATCATTATCATCACCAACCCCATCATCATCATCATCATCATCATCATCATCATCATTATTATTATCATTATCATTATTATTGTTGTTGTTATTATTATCATTAGTAGTACTAATACAATTACAACTGTATTATTATGATTATTTTTAATATCATTATTTACATCATTACTGCTACTATTTTCTGTATCGTTATCATTACTGTAATAATGATAATCATAATACAAAATTATAATAATGATAATGATAATAAAAGTATTAGTATTATTTTTAGTAGTAGTAGTAGTAGTAGGAGTAGTAGCGATAGTTATGATAATATTAATGATAACAGTAATAATAATAGTAATAATTATCATTATTATTATTATAATGATAATTATAATAATAGAGATAATTGTGATAATAACAACCATAACTATCATCACAGTAATCATTATTATCATTGTAACTGTTATTTTCATTATTGAAAATATCATTATCATTAATAATATC
>NC_091572.1:9782856-9785356 GCF_042767895.1 Penaeus vannamei
ACTGGACAACGAGGCCAAAAAGAACGAAAAGAAATATCTACATCATCGCAGCCGATGCAGCATCTCAGCAGATGCCCTCATTTGACTGATGGCAAAATAATCACTTCCTTTGACCGATAGCATCAGTAAACAAGCTGAACAAGCACTCGGGTGCAGAGAGAGGGCGTGCGCGCAGGCAGGCAGACTGTGAGTGAGACTGCGGTTGGACGGTCAGTCTGTCGCTACGTCTCAAGGTCCTCCTCGGTTTCTTGAAGTCGAGTTTCAAGGCGCGGCTTGATGGCTGCTGCTTATCTCCCGGGCCAGGGATCGGCGGTTCTTATGGGGTCACGTGACTTGGGATTTACGATGACAAAATTGGATTGTTTGATTGGTCACTCGTTATCTCTCTCTCTCTCTCTCTCTCTCCTCTCTCGCTCGTTTCTCCCTCCCTCCTTCCCCCCCTCTCTGTCTCCCTCCCTCCCTCCCCCTCTTTCTCTCACTCCCTTCCTCTCCATCTTTCCCTCCTTCTCCCTCTTTCCCTCACTCCCTCCCTCTCTCTCTCGCTCTTTCTCTTTCGTTCTCTCTCTCTTTCTCTCACTCACTATCTACCTCACTCCCTCTGTCTGTCTCCCTCCCTCCCCCCCCCTCTCTCTCTCTCTCCCTCTCTCTTTCCCTCCCTCTCTCTCTCCCTCCCCCTCCCTCATTCCCCCTCCCTCTCTCCCTCCGTCTCCATTCCTCTCTCTCTCTCCCTTTCTTTCATGCAAACTATAGTCAGGATAAGAGTCCTTGACAGACGCAGCTCATGACAGGCGAAACGAAGATTGCACCAGACACGGAGGAGACAACTCGGCCAAAACAGAAGAATAACAAAGGACAAAGCGCATGGAAAATAAACAACAATAAAGCTTTAAAGAGACAAATATGATAAATGCGAGATGAGGGAGAAATGGGAGGAAAAGATAAATGGAAAGGATGACTATAAAGAAGAAAATGGGATGAGAAGAATACATAGATATGAATTATAATGGACGCGATAGACATAAAAAAAAGAAAACAAACAAAGATTAAATGTAAAGTAGACACATAAAAAAAAAAATCGGGGAGTGAGATCCACACCTGAATTCAAGCAGAACCGTTGAAGTAATGAAGAGCGGGTTCATTAAAGCAAATTAGATTTATTACGAAGGGGGGGGGGTTACATTATAGAATGAGAAGAAGAGGAGATGGGGGAGAAGGGGGAAAATGGAATCGCTGAGTGCAGTTGCAGGAAGAACGTGGCAGCTGCGAGAAGAGGAGGAGGTGGAAGAAATGGAGGAGGAGGTGGAGGGAGAGGTGGTAGAGGTGGAAAAGGTGGTGGAGGAGGTGGAAGGTTTGGAGGAGGTGGTGGAGGAGGTGGAAGGTTTGGAGGATGTGGTGGAGGAGGTGGAAGGTTTGGAGGAGGTGGTGGAGGTTGGGGGTGGATATGGGGGGCAAAGGTGAAGATAGAGTAGAGGAACAGGAGAAGAAAAGGGAAGAGGAGGAGGAGGTAGAAGAATGGAAGGAGAAGAATGTGGTTGTAGAGTTGGAGACAGACGTGAGGGAGGAGGAGAAGGAAATGGAGGTGGTGATGGCGGCAGAGGAGGGTGAGGAAGAAGTGATGGGGCAGAAACTGAGGTGCCATTGGAAGTGGAATAGAGGCGAAAGAGAAGAAGACGCATGAAGAACATAAAAGGAGGAATACATAGCCAGAGGAGGGAAAAATACAAAAGCAAAAGAAAAAGAGAAGAGGAACGAGAAGAAAACAAGAAGACGGGAAAACGAAAAGATCAAGGCGGGGGAGAGAATAAGAAAGACGAAGGAGAAACGAAAAACGAAGAGGGGAGGGAGCGCAGAGGAGCGGCTTACGGGGCGGGCGGAGGAAGCGGCGGCGGGCGGCGGCGGGCGGCGCCTGATTGACAACCCGCATGGGCGCCACGCACGACGGGCGCCCGGGGTGATTACGAGCGCGTCAACACACGGCGGGCTGCGACCTCCCGTTGTCGATATCCCAGTAATCAAAGAATATTTATATATATGTATACATTTTATTAAAAATACATTTTCGGCCTATTTTTACGTCATTTCCAAATAAGTCCGGGGAGGCAGGAAGTGTGACATTGCAACATGAAATATTTTTGCCCAATCAGCAGCACGGAGCTGTTGAACAGACGATTAATGTTGCACAGCCGGCAGCGTGGCTCAAACCAGCGCGCCATGCAAGAGCAAACTGCATGGCCATGAGCGGATATGACTGCGAATATGAGCTGGTAACGAAGAGGCAGAAGAGAAGGGATTAAATGAGCCGTTCGGTTTTATTGTTATTTACAGACCATTTTTTGCCCACGTCACTCATCTTGTTTTTTAATCGTCCTTTTTTTCCCCTCATTATTATTTACAACTTGTTTCGCACGTCACCCAGCTAGGCTCCATCTGATTTAAATGCAGTTTGTTATTTACACCTATTTGGACAATGTCATTCAACCTGGTTTCCGTCTTCTGCGTC
>NC_091572.1:9805356-9807856 GCF_042767895.1 Penaeus vannamei
TCTCTCTCTCTCTCTCTCTCTCTCTCTCTCTCTCTCTTTCCCTCCCTCCCTCCCTCCCCTCTCTCTCTCTCTCTCTCTCTCTCTCTCTCTCTCTCTCTCTCTCTCTCTCTCTCTCTCTCTCTAATCCTCTCTCTCTCTCTCCCTCCTCTCTCTGTCTGTCTCTGCTAGAGAAGATGCTTCCAATTGCAACACCCGTCCCTCACTCCTATCCTTCCTCCTCCCTCACTCTCTATCCCTCCCTTCCTCCCTCACTCTCTACCCCTCCCTCCCTCTATCCATCTCTCTCCCTCTCCCCCACACCCTCCCTCCCTCTCCAACTCTCCCCTTTCCTCCCTTCACTCCCTCCCCTCCTTTTTTTTTCTTCTTTTGACAAAGATACTTGATCTGTTTATTACAAAACCCAGACTAGCTATTGGGTGGCCCTTTGTCCCCAAGTCAAAAGGCCATCCACACTAAACACTCCTCCGCCTTTGGCCTTGTTGCCTCGTTCTCGCTAATCTCGGGGAGCCGTCGTCGTCGCCTCCTTCTTCTCCCTGTCTCTTGGGCGCTTTGCTTGTGTCTTGGGAGGGAGAAGGGAGAGGGGAGATAGGAGAGGGGAGATGGGAGATGGGAGATGGGAGAGGGGAGACGGGAGATGGGAGAAGGGAGAAGGGAGATGGGAGATGGGAGACGGGAGATGGGAGAAGGGAGATGGGAGATGGGAGAAGGGAGAGGGGAGATGGGAGAAGGGAGAGGGGAGTCGTCGTCGCCTCCTTCTTCTCCCTGTCTCTTGGGCGCTTTGCTTGTGTCTTGGGAGGGAGAAGGGAGAGGGGAGATGGGAGAAGGGAGAAGGGAGAGGGGAGACGGGAGATGGGAGAAGGAGAGACGGGAGATGGGAGATGGGAGACGGAGAAGGAGAGGGGATGACGGGGAGAGGGGAGAGGGGGAGATGATGAGAGAAGGGAGAGGGGGAAATGGGAGACGGGAGAAGGGAGAGGAGACGGAGATGGGAGAGGGGAGATGGGAGATGGGAGAGACGGGAGAGGGAAAGAGGGGAGAGGGGGAGAGGGGAGATGGGAGATGGGAGATGGGAGAAGGGGAGAACGGGGAGATGGGATGAAGGATGGGAGAAAGGAGCAGGATGGAGAGTGAGATGGGGAGAGGGGAGAGGGGAGATGGGAGAAGGAAGAGGGGAGAAGGGAGACGGGAGAAGGGAAGGAGAGGTGAGGGAGAGGGGTGAAGCGCTTGATGGAGTAGGAATTGATGAAGGAAGGGAGAAAGGATATGGAGGTGGAAATGATGAGAGAGGGAATATAAGAAGGAGAACGTGGAAAAGCAGCGTATGAAGGGGGGATAGAAGGATAAGGGGAAGAAGAAAAATGAGGAGGAAGAGAAAGAGAGATAAGGTGAAGGAAGAGAAGAAGAATAAGAAAAAAGGGTGGAAAGAAAAGATGAAAAAGGCTGAGAAAAGAAGTACCAAAATAAGACGAAGAAAACGAAGAAATTAAGTAAATAAAAAAAACAAGGCAGGACTAAACAGAAAAAATAAGACAGTAGAAGGCAGAAAGAAATGAAGAAGAAGAAGAAAAAAAAAAAAAACGATAGAAAAAAGAAAAATATATATTATTTTTCTTCCTCTTGTCGAATTCTTTCACTTATCTTTCTTGTCCCTTGGCTCCCCCCGCTTTCACCGCTGCGTTTACCCAACTTTAACTTATCTCTTTCTCTCTTTCTCTCTCTCTCTCTCTCTCTTCCCTCTCCTTCTCCCTCCCTCTCTCTCATGCTTAATCACTAATCATTCGTCTTTGCACTCGACCAGCGTATTTTTCCCCAGTTCTATCTCTTCGCTTTTACTTATGATTCTCTCTCTCCGACTTTCTCTTCTTCTCCTTCTCTCTTACATTCGTATTCGCTAGCCCTTACGTCTTCTTCTCCGTCCATCCATTTTCATCAGCGGTTGAGATATCGTAAAATTATCAGAGATTGCTTCGTCAAGCTTTTCTTTCTTCCCTCTCTTGCTATTCCATCATTCTATCGGCCGTTGTCCTTCTCCCTCTTTCGGGATTGGTTCTAAATACTTGTTATTGCTTGCGTCTCTTCTTCTCCCCTTCTCCTCTTAACACCTGCGGTTTCTTTTGGGTTTTCTTTTTATCTTTGTTGCTATTATTATTATTATTATTATTATTATTATTATTATTATTATTATTATTATTATTATTATTATTATTATTATTATTATTATTATTATTATTATTATTATTATTATTATGATTATTATTATTATCCTTGCTGTTATTAGCATTGTTATCATTATCATTTTTGTTTTTCTTTATGATGGTGATGATAATATGGATTATTGTTGTTATGATCATTATCATTAAAATTATTATTATCAAGATTGATGAATTCTTTCCTCTTATTATTACAATTATCATTGTCTTGTCATTATCATCATTATGATTACTCATATTGTTATTAGCAATGATAATAATATCACTATTATCATTGTAGCAGTAGTAGT
>NC_091572.1:9862856-9865356 GCF_042767895.1 Penaeus vannamei
AGCCACGCACTCAGGACGGGAAAGTAGACGAAACAATGACTACAGTGATGGCGCTGTTTATCCACCCGAAGTTTGGCGGAAGCTTTGTGTTATATCACGCTTTCTGTACACTTCTCCCGCGGCCGTAAACTTTCCACTTTATGAGGTCGCCGTCGGGAGCAATCATAGAGAACTTTCTTCCGATTTAAGGGCGTGGATACACTGCACCTGGCGAGCCTCCGTGCCCCTCTTGTGAGCGAGGCGGAGGGCGGTGAGGGTGCTCGCGGTGTTGGGTCGGAGAGGAGCTGGGGTTTTGTGCTTTTAATTTATTTACTGTTATTACTTGTTACTCCTGTTTATTTTTTTATTTTTGTATGATTATCTTTGTTGTTATTATTATATAATCATGTTTAATTATTATTGGTACATTACTACTATTATTGTTATTGTCATTATCGTTATCGTTTTTATTGTTATTATTATTAGTATTATTAGTATTATCATTATTATCATTACTATTATTATTATCATTATTATTATCATTATTATCATTGTTATTATCATTATCAAAATCGTTATTATTATCATTATTATTATTATTATTATTATTATTATTATTATTATTATTATTATTATGCCTAGCCTAAAAGTAAGAGAAAGGGAAGAAGACGGGGACGGAAGAGATGAAGGGAGGAGGGGAGTAGAAGGAACGGGGATGGAGGTTGAGGGCAGAAGGAGAAGGATGAGGAGGGAGAGGAGGTGAAGGAGAAGGGAGAGAGCAACGACGAAGAGGAAGAGGAAGGTGGAAAAAAAAGAGAAAATCTTAGAATGAAGAATAGGGTGGAGGAAGAACAGAAGAAGGAAGAGGCAGAGGAAAATAAAGAATGGGAAATCGGAAGAACAGAATCACCGGTGGAGGAAGACCAGAAGAAGGAAGAGGCAAAGGAAAATAAAGAAGGGGAAATCGGAAGAGCAGAATCACCGTAGCAGCCTCCCCCAGCACCCCCCCCCCCCCATCCCCCAGGCGAGAGAGCTCAGGGCGCCAGCTCATCTCCGCCCCGACCGCAGATTCTTCCACGTCTCCGCGACCATTTTTCCCGCTCGGATCATTCTCCGCCGCGACTTTTTTCCCCCTTTTTCTTTCATCTTTCGGAAAATACACCAAACAACCGGCCAGACGTGCGGCAGCGGCTCGTCCACCTGACCCTCGCGAAATCGGCTGCGTTTGGCCCATCCCCCCCCCCCCCCCCCCCGCCTCGGCTCTCGCACGCATTTCAATTCTATTTTTCTGTGTCTATTTGAATGAACTTTTAGCAGCTCGTCCGTTTGTCTCCCCATCTGTCTGTATGTATATGATCATATATATACACATCTATACAGACACACACACACACACACACACACACACACACACACACACACACACACACACATATATATATATATATATATATATATATATATATATATATATATATATATATATATATATATGTATATACATATATATATATATATATATATATATATATATATATATATATATATATATATATATATATGTATATATATATATATATATATATATATATATATATATATATATACATATATATATATATATATATATATATATATATATATATATATATGTATGTATATATATCTACATATATATATATATATATATATATATATATATATATATATATATATATATATATATATATATATATATATATATATATATATATACATATATATATATATATATATATATATATATATATATATATATATATATATATATATATATATATATATATATATATATATACATAAATATATATATATATATATATATATATATATATATATATATATATATATATATATATATATATTTACACGTATATAGATTTATTTATTACATCTATTTATTTATTTATAATAAACACAATAATAAACACCAGTAACAATGATCGCATCAACGACAACCCCTCCCCCCCCCAAAAAAAAAAAAAATCCGGATAACAATGCTAACCCCCACTAATTATAAATAATAAACACAATAATAAACACCAGTAACAGTGATCGCATCAACGATAACAACCCCCCGCCCCCCCAAAAAAGAAAAATCCGGATAACAATGCTAACCCCCACTAATTATAAATAATAAACACAATAATAAACACCAGTAACAATGATCGCATCGACGATAACAACCCCCCCCCCCAAAAAAAAAAAAATCCGGATAACGATGCTAACCCCCACTAATCATAAATAATAAACACAATAATAAACACCAGTAACAGTGATCGCATCAACGACAACAACCCCCCCCCCCCAAAAAAAAAAAATCCGGATAACAATGCTAACTCCCACTAATTATAAATAATAAACACAATAATAAACACCAGTAACAATGATCGCATCAACGATAACACCCCCCCCCCCCAAAAAAAAAAAAAAAATCCGGATAACAATGACAACTCCCCCACTAATTATAAATAATAAACAC
>NC_091572.1:9870356-9872856 GCF_042767895.1 Penaeus vannamei
AGCCAGACAATCAAAAATTCAATCAGGCTCCTCCCTTCTCTCCTCTCCCTTTACCAATCAATCAAAAAATCAACTAAAAGTCAAAGTAAGCAAGCAGTCAACTAGCCAACCAACCAGCATAGCAACTTACCCGCCTTCCCTCCCTCCTTCCTTCCCTCCCTCCTTCCCTCCTTCCTTCCCTCCTCCCATCTACTTCTGAAGCTTCCCATACACGCCCTTGTCAAAGTGTAGCGGTTGCTTAACCATCTACTAGCTTATCTATCTACCAACCAACCAATCAACTTACTTTACCCACGAACCTGCCTATCTACCTACTGGAAAACACTTTCTTTTTCCTCCCTTTCTGTCAAAACAATCAAGCAAACGCACCTTCTTTCCTCCACGGGGTGAAACCAGGTGACCCGTACAGAAACCACCACACAACCGAACGACCATCACCCCTATCCTCTTTCCCATACTTCTTCCCTTCCCTTCTTACCGACCAACCACCCTCCTCTTCCCCTCCCTTCCTATCTTCCCTCTTTTGCTACTGATCAACCACCCTCCTATTCCCCTCCCTTCTTTCCTCCCCTCCCTTCCTACTGATCAACCACCCTCCTCTTCCCCTCCCTTCTTTCCTTCCCTCCCTTCCTACAGACCAACCACCCTCCTCTTCCTCTCCCTTCCTTTCTTCCATCTCTTCCTACAGACCAACCGCCCTCCTCTTTCCCTCCCTTCCTTCTTTTCCTCCCTTCTAACCGACCAACCAACCACCTCCCTCCATCCCTTCCTACCGACCAACCACCTCTTTCCCTCTCTTCTTTCCCTCCCTCCCTTCCTTCTTTCCCTCCCTTCCAACCAACCCAACCCAACCCACGCAACCGAACCCCTCCCTCGCCCACCCCAGGCCTCCCAACCCACCGAGAAGCCGCCGCGCAATCGCCACTAAAAGTGAATTACGGAAGGCCGTGAAACGCACATTGATACAGCCCTTCGGAAGCGGCCAATGCGACCCCGTCCAAACTACCCGGCCAGATCACCCGGGGCTTTGTCGGCGGCCGAGGGTATGGCTCGGCGAACTAGACGCAAGGATTACAAAACTAGCCTGTATTTACAGTGTTATCTAAAATGTATCACGTGTAATCTATATTTGCCCATTGTTATACAAAATACAGCGTAATAAATTCGGTCATAGTGTCCCGATGCGGTCATTCACAAAGGGAGCTTATATATGTCTACCGGAGGGGACCCGGCCGTCTGACGCTTATGGGGGCAATGTGGTTATTACTTAAATTATTAAATGCAATATACAAATGCCACGTAACTACGCGAATTGTGTGTATATATATATTGAATACTACGGCATAAATTGTTTTTTGTGTGAGTGGGCAGCGGATATACTCTCCTCCCTTGTCATTAGTTTTGGCAGAGGTTTTGCTGACCTTAAAAAGGGGGTGTGGGGGGGT
Organism: Penaeus vannamei; assembly: GCF_042767895.1. Taxonomy (NCBI): domain Eukaryota; kingdom Metazoa; phylum Arthropoda; class Malacostraca; order Decapoda; family Penaeidae; genus Penaeus; species Penaeus vannamei. Next base: position 9,871,802 of record NC_091572.1, read on the forward strand.
GGCATGGGGGATGGAGGGAGGGGGTGCGATGGAGGGGGGATGGAGGGAGGGGGTGGGAAGGAGGGGGTGGAGCTTGAAGGGAGTTGGAAGGAGAGGGGGAGACAGGGGGAGGGAGGTGGGCTTAGAGGGGGAGACAGAGGGATGGGGAGGGAGAAAGCAGGGAAGGAATGAGAGAGAGAGAGGAGAGGGAGAAAGGGGGAAGGAGTAGGAGCGATGAGGGAGCGAGAGGATAAAAGAAAAGGGGACGGAGAGAGGAAGGGGGTGATTGGGATGAGGGATGGGGGAGGAACAAGGATGGAGATAAAGCAGGGATTGGAAGGAGGGAAGGAGAAGGGAAGGGATGATTCACCTCCCTCTCTTTTCGCTCCCGAGATAATTATGGCATTTTACGAAGCACGAGGAAGATTTTTCCCGTTACTCTTTGATTTCTTTTTTATTGCCCACATAAACGGTCCTAAATATATATATATATATATATATATATATATATATATATATATATATATATATATATATATATATATATGTATATATGTATATATGTATATATATATATATATATATATATATATATATATATATATATATATATATATGTGTGTGTGTGTGTGTGTGTGTGTGTGTGTGTGTGTGTGTGTGTGTGTGTGTGTTTTATGTGATACTTACGTAAGACTGTGATACGATATCACCTGTTGTGTACCTCAATCACCTTTCAAGATAAACGTCTTACATCATTAAGATTCGATTATCAAAGTAGGCGAGATTCTAGCAGCATACTCAGTTCTGTGTACATGTATTCTTCATATAATAAGATAGAAAGATAGACATAGATACAAAGAATAAGCGTAATCAAAGACCCAGTCCCCAAGCTTTTATTTCGAAGGATCCCCCCCTCCTTTAAGCAAAGTAACATTAACTCCAAAATCCAAAATGTCGCCTCCAGATCGATTTTCATTATCTGCAAATGTCACGCCAGAGGAAGCTTTCCCCAATACTGCCTGGGTCGAGTGGCAATCATGCATTTTATATCAACTTATTATCCTAGATCAAGAATT
>NC_091572.1:9877856-9880356 GCF_042767895.1 Penaeus vannamei
GATAATAAAAAAGAATAATGATCATGATAGGAATGATAGCATTTATAATAGTAATGATAATAATGATAATATTGATCATAATTATAAGGACGATGAAGATGACGATGGTGATGATAATGATGGTGATGATGATGAGGGTGATGGTTATAATAATGATAATAATAATAATAATAATAATAATAACAGCAATACTAATAATAGAGAAGATGATTATAACAACAATAATAATAATAGTAATAATAATGATAATAATAATGATAATAATAATAACAATGATAATGATAATAGTAATAATAATGATAGTAAAAATTTCCATTAACATGGTAACGATAATAATGATAATGATAATAATGATAATGATAAAATATATTATTTTCATAGAACTATTACTACTACTGTTACTACTACTACTAATAATAATAATGATAATAATAGTTATAATAATAATAATAATAATAATAATAATAATAATAATAATAATAATAATAATAATTATAATGATAATAATAATAATGATAATAATAATAATAATAACAATAATAATAAAATAATATCATTATCATAGTAATAATAATAACGATAATAACAAAAATAACAATGATGATAATGCTGATAACAATAATAACAATAGTAATAGGTGATAATGATGAAAAAGATAATGATGATAATGATGATGTTGATAAAAGTAGCAATAAAGAGAAAATTATGATAATGAAAATATTTATAATATGTTTATAATATAAAAATGCCAATAGTAATAATTATAACAATAATAATAATAACGATGATGAAACTGATGATAATGCTAATAATAATAAGAATAATAAAATTGATGAAAATACATATAATTACAAATTAATTATAATTACACTAATGATAATCATAATGATAATGATCATAATGATGATAACAACAACAATGACACTAGTAATAACAATGATAATAACAATGACAATAATAGTAATCATAATAACAATAATGATAATGATAACGCGAATCATAATCATAAGGATAATGGTAATGAAAATGATAATAGTCATGATAATCATTATCAACATTATTATCATCATCATTGACAAAAATAACAATGATAATGATGAAGATAACAATTATGATGATTATGATGATAATGCTAATAATATTATAATAATCATACTACTACTACTAATAATAAATATGATGGTAACAATAATGATAATGATAATGACACTATTAATAATAAGCAGGAAAATAATGATGATAATGATGCTAATAATAAGATTAATAACATCATCATCATCATCATCAGAATATGATATTGATAATAGTAGTTGTATAAAAACTTATAATAATACTGAGATTGTAACAATAATAATGATAATAATAAGTTGAACGATAACACCAACTAAAAATAATAACAGCAAAAAATTCTTATAAAAATTATTATAATATACATGATGATAATGATATAGAAAATTGTAATGGCAATGCCAATTCAAATAATAACAATAACGAAATTGATAACAACAGCAATATTCGTAATAACAATGTGAATAATAATAAAAAACGACACAAACCAGCACACACACACTAGTCTGCCCTGCACGAGGTTTGCCAAACCAGCGTAAGTATAATTGGCAACACCTAGTATTTACTTTATAAATGCGGTAGTAGGGCAAAGGTCATAAGGTCAGAGAGAAAATGACAGAAAGAGAAATAATTAATTCGTTGTCTGGTTCCTTTTTTTTCTTCTTTTTTCTGTCTTTTTTTGGGGTCTTTTTTCCAAAATAGAATTATGTGCCATGTTTGACCGGTGGGTTATAAAGCCTTTTTTTGTTTTTTACTCTTTTTTAATTTTTTTGTGTGTATGTAGTCGTTGTATGTAACTTTACTTGTGTGGGAAAAGGTATATACTTTCTCCTTTAATCTTATCCTCTATAATCACTTCATATCGAAATGAAACTGACTTTATAACAAATATATACGTAACAACTCTGGAAATAACGCCTTCGTACCCAAACGACAATAAAAAATGAACACTTTTAATCATTTCGGATTATTTGCATATGGTATAAACAGAGTGAATGTACTTCCTGCTCATGGATTTATAGGTTTATATACTGAATAAAAATGATGTACAGGTGGGACAAAAAGAGTAGTTTCGAACTGCAATGGCTCGACACTGCATCAAACTCTGGCTGTTATGTCATCCTCCGATTCTGGGTGAAATGATAGTAGGCCTATCCAATGATCGAATCAATCCGTTTTATGTCCAAACAACAACAACAACAACAACAACAACAACAAAAATATGAAGAGATAAATAACAGTTACGAAAGGAAGCGCAAATGGACAGGAATGACGCAATGTAAAAGGACGGATTTTTTTTCTTTTCTTTTTTTCTTTTTACAAATCATATCATATATGTGTGTGAATGTATGTATGTACGTGTGTGTTTATGTGTGTATTTATGCGCGCATGTGTGTCTATGAGATCATGTATGTACTCGTGCGTATATGAA
>NC_091572.1:9897856-9900356 GCF_042767895.1 Penaeus vannamei
GTGAGGGAGTTCAGAGAAGAAAGGGAGGGAAGTGGGAGGTTGCCGATGAAGAGTTTCAAGTGGAGGAGTAACTTTAAGAAAGCTTCGGCAGTGGAAAGGGTTGGCAAAGGGGGAAAGGGAAAGGGAGAGGAAAAGGAAAAGGGAGAGGGGAAGTAAAGGTGGAAGGAGGAAGGACAGAGGAGTACCTATAAAAGAGTGTATGATGAACATGATAATGATAGTAATAAAAATACTAGTAATGATAAAAATAGTAGCAGTAGTGATGATAATGAAAATCATTATAACAATAATAATGATAATAACAATGATCATGTTAATAATAATAATAACAATAATAATAATAATAACCGTAATGATAATGAAGAGGATAATAACAATATTGATAGTAATTATGCAATTAATGATAATGACGATAACAATGATAGTAATATTATTTTCATTGTTAACGTTATTGATATTTGCTTTATTGTTGTAGATGTTATTGTCAGCAGTTGTAGCAGTGGGAGTAATAACAGTAACAATCATAAAAAAAACTGATTATAAATTAATTACGGATGACTTAATCATACTGGTGATAGAGCATTTAATAAGAAATAATGATGAGGTGTAGTAACAATGATGATTATTATACAATACATCCTTCGTAGTCACATTTAAGTTATGTAACGAAACATATGAAGAAAAAATTGTTTGCGTCCGTCTGTGTATATAGATTTTGAGGTAAATTTGAGAAAAAAAAATCGAGATTCTCATATAAAAAATGATTGTCTATATAACCTCCATTTTTTCTTAAGCATCTTTATTATATCGAATTGCAAATTTTTAGATTTATAATAATACACACAATCTTGTTTCGTTTTCTATGACTCATTCCGTTGTTTTATTTACAAATTGTCCATCATGAGTCCTTCACAAGCGATCGATCATAGAAAATGGGTCTGCTGGAAAATTCATTCTATTTTAGAAAATGATGGCAGACTTGTGTGCTGGTCCTGGACTTCCAAAATGGTTTCCAGTTATCATTATCGTTATCATTAATATCATCTTTATTGTTGTTATTATTAGCATCGATATCCTTTTTAATAATATTATCAGCATTATTGATATCATCATCAACGTCATCTTCCCTGTTGTTATTACCATTATCATTATTATTATTATTATTATTATTATTATTATTATTATTATTATTATTATTATTATTATTATTATTATTATTATTATTATTATTATTATTATTATTATTAATCATCATCATCATCATTATTGTTACTCTTATCATCATTACATCCTCTAAGGAAGTTATGTTTTTGGTACGTTTTTTTCGTTGATTATCAGGACAATTGTTTTTCTCTCTTTCTCTTTCTTTCTTTCTAGAGCTGTTTTATCCCAGCTTAGAAGCCATTAGATTTTGGTGGTGATCATGATTCAAGAAATTATAGGGACACTTTGTCATCACGAGTGCACTTGAGAAAAAGGTGATTTTTATGTAATTCTAAGTGTATGTATCTTTTCCGCAACAGTGACATTGATGCCAGCACTGCACTCTAGACAATAGAAACACGGACGTCACCATTGTACTTGAGAAAGAGGTGATTTAAGTGTTATTCTTCAAGTGTGAATATTTTTATTGCATCAGTGACCCCTATTGCCATGGCGGAGGTATGCGCTCTCTGGGTGCTTCTATAGTCGTTGTTATTATTGCTGTTGTTCTTTTTAATTGTTGTTGTTATCATTATCAATATTATCAATGCTATTATTATTAATGATATTATTATCATTGGTAATATTTTTATTATGATAATCATTAATTGTTACTATTATTATCATAAAAAATATCGCTGTTGTGATCATTATTATCATTTTACTATCATCATCATTACCATTATCATTAGGAATGTTTTAGTTTTACTATTACCATTATCATAATTCTCATGTTATCATTCTCATCATTGATATTACTGTTATTCAATTAATGTCATAATCATAATATGTATCATTATAGTGATAATAATATTAATAGAATTATTATTGTCATTAGTGGTACTAGTATTAGTAGCAGTAGTGTTATTATTGGAAATGTTATTATTACTTCTGTTCTTACGGTCATAATCATCATTGTTGTTGTTATTGCCATTATTGCTATAACTGATATTAATATTGTTGGTATTATCACCATTATCATTATTAATATTATTATTATTATTAGCAGCAACAGTAGTAGTATTGATAATAAAAGATGAAGTAGTAGTAGTAAATAGAGTAGAAATAGCAATAGTAGTAGTAATAGTAAATGTAGTAGAAATAGCAATAGTAGTAATAGTAGTAGTAGTAGTAGTAGTATTGCTCCTTTTTTTCCATCGTTGCTTGTTATTAGGAAACATTATTCTCCTCATCGCCATCATCTTCGCCATAACCGCGAACCTTGCCATCCTGTATTTCTATTTTTGCTCCAAATGATCCTGTTGTTAATAGTGACAGACAATGCAAATAATTTTTT
>NC_091572.1:9902856-9905356 GCF_042767895.1 Penaeus vannamei
CGATCCCCAATGGCGTCGATGTCGATCCTCGCCAAGTAAGGATTAATCTTGCCGTCCCCTCCCCCCCCCCCCCTCCCCGCTAAGGCCGCTTCCAACGACCGCCGATATTAGCGTGAATTAGTAAAATGTCCATTGGAGAGGGGAGGTGTGGAAGGGGGGGGGGAGGGAGGGAGGGGCGCTGAGAGGAGGGAGGAAAGGAAGGAAGGAAGGGAGAAGCGGAGAGGAGAGGGGGGAAGGGAGAAGCGGAGAGGAGAGAGGAAGGAAGAGAGAAGCGGAGGGGATAGATGACGGGAGAGGGAGGGGGAGGGAGAAAGGGAGAAAGAAAGGGAGAAGCGGAGAGGAGGGAGGAAAGGGAGGAAGGAAGGGAGAAGCGGAGAGGAGAGGGGGGAAGGGAGAAGCGGAGAGGAGAGAGGAAGGAAGGGAGAAGCGGAGGGGATAGATGACGGGAGAGGGAGGGGGAGGGAGAAAGGGAGAAAGAAAGGGAGAAGCGGAGAGGAAGGAGGAAAGGGAGGAAGGAAGGGAGAAGCGGAGAGGAGAGGGGGGAAGGGAGAAGCGGAGAGGAGAGAGGAAGGAAGGGAGAAGCGGAGGGGATAGAGGAGGGGGGAGGGGAGGAGAGGGAGAAAGAGAGAAAGAAAGGGAGAAGCGGAGAGGAGGGAGGAAAGGGAGGAAGGAAGGGAGAAGCGGAGAGGAGGGAGGAAAGGGAGGAAGGGAAAGGCGGAGGGGAAAGAGGACGGGAGAGGGAAGGGGAGGGAGAAAGGAAAAGGTGGTGGAACCAGGGAGGAAAGGGAGGGAGGAAGGGAGAAACGAAGAGGAGAGGGGGAGGGAGGTAGGGAGGGGCGGTGGGGAGGGAGGAAGGGAGAAGCGGAGGGTGGAGGGGGAAAGAGAAGAAGGAAGGGAGAAGCGGCGAGGAGAGGTGTGGGGGGGGGGGGGATCGTAAGGAGTGGCGGAGGGGAATGAGGAAGGGAAAGGGAGGGGGAAGGGAGAAAGGGAGGGGCACTGAGGGGATGGAGGAAGGGAGAAGCGAAGAGGAGGGAGGGGGGAGGGAGGAAGAGAGAGAGAGGGGGCGGGAGAAAGAGAGAGACGGTGGGGCCAGGGAGGAAACGGAGGAAGGAAGAAAAGGAGAAGTGAAGAGGGGGGAGGGATTTAGGGAGTGGCTGTGGGGAGGGAGGAAGGGAGAAGCGGAGGGTGAAGGGGGAAAGGGAGGAAGGAAGGGAGAGGCGGTGGGGGAAGGGGAGAAGGGAGATGTGGCGAGGGAGGGAAGAAGGGGGAGCGGAAGAGGGGGAAAGGAGGGGGCTGTGGGGGAGGGAGGAAGAGAAAGGCGGAGGGGAGAGAGAGGATAGGAGGAGGGGAGAGGCGGAGGAGGAAGGAAGCTGGGGGAGAGAAAGGGGCAAGGAGGGAGCAAGAAATGGGGGAAGAAGCTGGACAAATGAAAGACAGGGAGGGAAAAAATGGTGAGCAAGGTAGGGAGAGAGGAAGGGGCAAGGGAGATGGAGAGGAAGTAAAGAAAGATGATGGGGGCGAGGCGGGCAAGGAGAGGTAGAGGTAGTGACGAGAGCGGGAATAGAATGAGCGGAAGAGAGCGAAAGAGGGAGAGGAACAAAGAGAGAAGGGAGGGAGAGGGAGAGGGAGGGGGAGACAGGTAAATGGTCGTGGCAAAATAATTCAACGACGTGCCCCACAGCTGAAACAGGAGAGCGGTATAATATAGCAGGCAATACATAGATTTCCTTTTATCGGTTGGGTGCGGAGGGAGGGGGGGGAATAGGAAGGAGGGAGGAAGGGAGGAAGGATGGGAAGGAGGGAATGAGGGTGGGAGGGAGGGAAGGATATATAATGGGAGGAGGAGGATGGGAGAGAAGGAGGAGGGGGAGGTGGGAGGAAGGGAGGGAAGGAAGGAGGGATGGAGGAAAGAGGAGAGGGATGATGGGAAGAGGATAGGAGAGAAGGAAGGTGGGAGGGAGGATGGGAGAGAGGGAGGAAAGGAAGATGAGACGAGGTAAGGAGGAATGATAAAAGGGGTAAGAAGGAGGAAAGGTACGAGTAGATTAAGAAAACACGAAAGAGGAAAGAAAGAGATACAAAGATTAGAGGCCGGGACGGAGGGACAAGAGAGAAGACGGTTAAGAGGGAAAAACGAAAGAACAGAAGAACACACACAAGAGAATATAGAAATGAAGAGAGAGAGAGAAAACCTCGAGAACAAAGAGAAGAAGAAGACGAGGCCGATCCCGAAGCCGTAACAGATCGGCCCCGTTAACGAAAGCTCCTTCACGGCCGTAGCTTTTCCCCGACGCCATCACCGCCGACGCCCGGCACGCACATTCGTTGATGCTTCCTCGTACTACGTTTCACGATACCGACGCCTCGTTACGTCAACCCCCCCCCCCTCCCCTCCCTCCCGCCCCGCCCCCTCCACCCTCCACCTCCACCCCCTGTCCCCCCCGGCGAGAAGTTGTCATTTGAAGAACGTTATTGGAAATGCCAAAATCGCCGTTTTGGA
>NC_091572.1:9947856-9950356 GCF_042767895.1 Penaeus vannamei
TTGGGAAGGCGAGCATAGAGGGGAAGGCGTCACGCAGGCAGATGTTGGTCCTGTTTACCTACATCACGCAATATTCATCTCGCCAATGACATTAGCGAAATCGAAGCTGTCGGCCATCAAGCTAAGGAACAGGCGAACGTAAGTCTCGTAGTGGAAAAGGAAACAGGTTCGTTATAGACAGTCCCTAAGGGCAACTTTGTGTGCATGATGAGTAGGGAGAGGGGAAGGGGGATAGGGGAAGGGGGGATGGGGGAGGGGGGAGAGAGAAGGGGGAAAAGGAGGGGGGGGGCAGTATAAGGTAAATTTCTCCCTGCAACACCGTCTCTGCAGTTGCGTTAGCCTTGAAAGAGCCGCTGGAGTTGCCAGTTAGTCTGCAAGCACTCGAATCTTCCTTGCCTGCATCAGCACCAATAAATTTCTCAATTGCTTTGTACATGTATGTCGGGCTTCCACACACTGCCCAATGAGTATTCGGGGGAGGACTTTGAGCAGGGGGCGGCTGGGGGGAGATTTCGTCCCCGCCCGTGATCTTGGCATTAATTTTTATTACCCCGTGGCTCCCAAAGCATTGCCAAGTCGCACGAAGAATGTCTGGCGTAACTGCAGATTAGCGAAGGGTGTGTGCGTTTCCCCGTTTCGTAGCGCTATGTCTTGCCTACGTCCATCCATTTTTCAGAGGTTGCATGTCCGCTCGATAAGACACGAGGGCCTTCCTACGGCGTGAGGGGATGGGCGTGCTTGTGGCGTGGCGTGGGCGGGGTGGCGGGGCCGGCCTCAGAAAGCCCCCCCCCCCTCCTCCTCCTCCTCCTCCCCTATCTCCCCCTCCTCCTTCTCTTCCCCCTGTCCGTCCTTCTCCGGCTCCCCCCCCCTCCCCCTCCTCCTCCTCCCATACCCCCATCAATTCCCCCGACTCCCCCACCCCAGCGACCCCCGCCCACTCCTCCCCCATCCCTCCACCATTCGTCGCCGCCACCCCTCGCCCATACCACATAGAGTTACGCAAACATGGGTTCGCTCTTTATCTTAATATTTAAACTGCTCAGCTTGGAGGCGTCTTAATGAGCGTATTCGTGACGTCATGCGGAACGAGTACACCTGTTCGGCGATTCCGAAGGCGACGGTCCTCTCAAAGCATGATTTACCCGGGCGCTTAAAGAAAGGCTTTCGTCTTAGCGGGGTTGAGGGACAAGCAAGGCTGTAGGTTGCTAGAGACCGCGGACTCCATTATTCGCAATTTTATTGATCATGGGCTGTAGCTGGGCCAAATATTTCACGCCTATCTGGTAAACATTTCCTAAGCTTGATGTGTCATAAATCTTTATTACCTGATAGGGGAAGGGAGATAGAAAAAAAAAATCTTTTTTTAAAAAGTAGATAAAGAAAACGCCAGAAAGAGAGAAAGAGAAGAGGTGAGAGAGAGAGAAACAAGTTTTCAACAACAGGAGAGTTTGCTTTCAGGCCACCGGAATTCTACGTCGTCAATGTATTGACGGGCGTTATTCCCACCCGCAACAGGGGCTCTATCGCCCATAAACGCAGTCGCGCCGGTTCCTAGAGTAAACAAGCGTATACATTTCCCCTTCGGTGTCTCATGTGAGGTGACAATACATGACTCCACGGGACACTCACTGATCGTTCGCGAGAGAGGAAGGGAGGGAGAGAGAGAGAGAGAGAGAGAGAGAGAGAGAGAGAGAGAGAGAGAGAGAGAGAGAGAGAGAGAGAGAGAGAGAGAGAGAGAGAGAGAGAGAGAGAGAGAGAGAGAGAGGAGAAGAGAGAGAGACAGACAGAAAGACGGAGAGATGGTGAGAGAGAGAGGGAGAGCAAAGGGAGACTGGGGAAGAGAGACAGAGAGGAAGTGGAGTAAGGTGATGCGTGTGAAGGAAGAGAGCGATGGAGTGGAGGACGAATGAAAGGGGGAGAAGGAGGTAGGTGAAGATATACGAATGGCGGAAGGGGTGAAAAGGACGCTCAGTTAAACGAAAGGTGACGGTTAAGGAAGAATTCGCATGGAAAGACGAACACGGGAACTTAGACGGACGAAAAGAAAGAACCAAACAAACGGTAGCAAAACAGGACAAGACAAAAAATGAATGAGAAGGAGACAAGGGGAGAAGAGGGATATAAAAAGCCAAAGAACTTCAGAGCAAGAAAGAGAGACACAAAAGAAAAGACAAGACACCAATGGCGGAACAGAAACGCCAGCGCGCGAGGCCCGCGGTCGGCAGCAGCGCCCCCTCACTGCACCCCGTCTCTATCACTCACCATCAGTTATGTGTTATCAGAGTCTACTATAAACTGCCTGGCGAGAGTGGCCGTGTCTGTAACTTGGGTTCCCGCACAGACCCAGCCTGATACCAGCGAGCTCATTAACACTCTATTGACCCGATTTAGATACAGGGAATGGTGTTTGTACGTCATACTAGCACGCAAGACTGTTGTTGATTACGCATATGTCTTCCTCTAAATGACAATCTATACATCGACGTTCTTTTTTCGTCGC
>NC_091572.1:9977856-9982856 GCF_042767895.1 Penaeus vannamei
ACAGACAGAGACAGACACAGAGAGAGGGAGGAAGGGAGGAAGAGATGGAGAAGGGAGGAGTGAGGCAGAGAGTGGGTGAGTGAATGAGTTAGTGAGAGAGAGAGAGAGAGAGAGAGAGAGAGAGAGAGAGATGTAAACAAACAGAAATGCAGAGAAAGAGCGAGAGGAGGTAAGAGGGAGGGGGTGGTAAAGGCAGAGGAAGAGGACGCTAAAGATGAAAAATAAAAACACAGAATGAAATTATTGCCATTGCCATTTTCACCATTGCAGAAAAACAGCATCGATTATAATAGCAATTATAATAATGTAACAAATTTATGATACCATCGATTATGAAAAGTATAGAAATAAAGATATCAATGATAGAAAGTAAGAAAAAGTACTGATAACTCATCATTATGATCATAACAACATGAGTAGTATAATAGTAATGATTATGATAATTATGATAATGATAATGAAAATGATGATAATAATAATAATAATAATAATACCAATAGTAATAATAATAATAATATTAGTAATAATAACAACGATGATAATGATAATACTAAAACTGATAATATTAGTAATAATAATGATAATAATAATGATAATTATGAAAATGACAACAATATTAGAAATAGCAAAAAATAAAAACAATATCAATATCAATATTTATTATTAGAAAGATAATAACAATTTAAGTCAAAATCACGAACAAAATAAGAAAGTTATTACTGATAATCACAATGAGGATAACCATGATCATGTTAGTAATTAGATTAGCAATAATAAATAAATAAATAAATAAATATATATATATATATATATATATATATATATATATATATATATATATATATATATATATATGGATGAACCGCTCCATTGCGACTCATTCCACATTGTTTTTGCCTTGGGTTTTTACAGTCGGATGCCCTTCCTGACACCAACCCTCTCTATTTTTCCGGGCTTGGGACCGGCACCCACAAAGGCTGCTGGCTTGCCCCTAGGTGGCTATTACTATGGGCAATCAAGATAAATTTCCTTGCCTAAGGGAAGAAGGCGCTGGTCGTGGGACTCGAACCCTCGAACCATCTGAAGTCCGATGCTCTAACCACTCGGCTACCATGCCCTTTTATATTCATCATAATGATAACACAATAGGAATGACTATTGAAATGATGGTACGATCAACCTTTTAAACACCATAAATTTTACTTTTACTACTAAAGATAGTGATAACAACCATAATAGTAATAAAAATAACAATAAGAAGGACAGCAGGAACCTTCAAATGAAAATGATAATGATTATAATGAAAATGAAAATAATAATAAAAATAATGATAATAATAATAATATTAATAACAATAACAATAACAACAATAATGATAATGAAAATAATCATGATAATGATAATTATGATAATATTGATGATAATGATAATAATATTATTAATAATAATAATAATATGATGATACTAATAATGATAACAATAATAGTTATTACAATAATAGTATTAATAATAATGATTACAATAATCATGATAATGATAATAATAGTGATAATAGTAACAATAAATAAATAAATATATATATATATATATATATATATATATATATATATATATATATATATATATATATATATATATATATATATATATATATATATATATATATATATGACTTCCTGGTCCGACAGCCCTGAGTTATGAACTACACTACCAAGGTATGTAAAGCTCTCTGTGACATCAATGTCCTCACCACATGCATGTACCGACTGAATAGGTTCTCCTAGCAAGTCCCCAAAGTCCTGGATCTTGGTCTTGGTCCAGGAGACCTCCAGACCAAAGGGCTTTGCTTCATCACTAAATACACCAAGAGCCACTATTAGGTTTCCAGAGACTCAGATAGAATAACAACATCATCAGCAAAGTCAGTAACCTTGATATTGCCCAGATTTGCTCCATAATGTCTTTGGACAGAAGCTCTCCCCAGTAACCAGTCCATGCAAGTGTTGAAAAGTATTGGTGCAAGGATACAGCCTTGCCTCACTCATGAACTAACTGGAAAGAAGCTCGACAGGCCTCTACCACACTTTATAGCACATTCAGTTCCTGTATACAAGCTTGCCATTAGTCCAATAATACTTGTAGGAATTTCTTTCAATCTCAGGATTTCCCAGAGTGATACCTGATGCATTGCATCAAATACCTTTTTGAGGTCGATATAGGCTGCAAGCAGCCCATGCCCGAACTCACGACGGCGCTATACAGTAACACAAAGTGACAAAATACAGTCTACTGTGGACATACCAGGAATGAATCTAGATTACTCCGGCCTCAGGTGCCTCTACAGGTGGCCCCTGAGAGGTCTTAGAAGAATATGGATGAGAACCTTGCCTGGTATACTGTGCAGCGTGCAGGGCTGCAATCCCCTTCCAGAGAGAGATGGCCACAATCCTTAACTGGTCAAGGGGAATGGTACTGGACTGCCAGATGGCAGGCAAGGACAGCATGCAACCCTTGCTGCAGATAGGTACTGCTTTACCTCTCTTCAGCTTGGAATTCGCCCTCCTAACTTCAGTTAGGGAGGGTGGATCCTCACTGATGGGTGGGTCCAGCAACGGAATCTTAGCACTACCCACATGCAAATTACCTATTGGTGGATCAACCTGGTACAACTGCTCAAAATACTCAGCCCAACGCTCCCACACTGCAACAGGATCAGAGATGATCTGGCCACTTATTGAGTGGATTGCAGTCACCAGTAAAGAGGGCTTGGAGTTCAGCTTTATCAGGGCTTGGCAGGCATGACAAAGGTGATTTACAAAGATATGGCCTTCGATCTCCTCTGCAAGACTCCTAATAAACTGTTCCTTGTCCTTTCTCAACAGTGACCAAGTTCTGCACATCTGAGAATGGTGCAAATTCCAATCCTGTCAGTCAAGCCACACGATAAGCATCTGTAGCTTCCAGTGTCCTGTGAGATAAAATTCTGTCTTGTTCTTGAGCTGCATCAAGCGTTTCCTGTTTGAAAGTGTCCCACAGAACTTTAGGGTCTGTTAGATTATTGAGCACTGTAAAATGACCGGAAATGACTTCAGTTAACTCCCGGGCACACTCCCCCTCCCTCAGCGTGTCCCGACAAAACACCCTAGGGTGATCATTGGGCCACTGGGGAGTTTTAAAGTGGACCCAGAGGATAACCACAACTTACCTATGGTCAGTACCACAGAACTCAGCACTACAATAAACCCTTCAGTTCTGGAGGATCCTTGAATGAGTGCTAACGAGGATGTGGTGTCTCCTTGGCTGCATTATCCCCATCACTTCACCACATTCACTGATGTAGGTCAGAGCACTGGTACCAAGAGTCAGAAATCCTCAATTCCTGAGTCCCAGAGAAGGAGGCTGCTCTCGCTGCTGGTATTATCTCCCGACCCATAGGGACCAGCAGACATCTCATAGCCAGCTCGATCACAGCCAGATACCACATTAAAGTCACCCAGAACAATACGTATATCTTGCCAAGGACAGCTGTCTGCCACATATGCAAGTTTGGCATAGAACATCTCTTTCACGTCAAGTTTACAAACATCATTAGGGGTATACACAGGAATAAGAGACTCAAAGGCAAATCCCAGGTTCAGTTACAATACCATTATATGCTCATCAACCTCTACTACCGAGGGTTTGAGTCTGCTGGAGATGGTTATGGTTACTCCCTGAAGAGCCTGACCATTGCTGCGGCCTGACCAGTAATCGATATAGCCACCTACATTAGTCACTGCTGCCAGGTCTTCTCACCTCTGAGAGAGCAGCCACCTCAACTTTTAGCCTCCCCAGTACTCTCGATAGTGGTGGCAACTGATCATCCTGACACAAAGAACAGAGGCTCCAAGTCACTGCCATGGCGTCCTGCCTCTGGCAGTTACTCTGACATTACCCCTATATAAAAGGGGTCCAGCAGACTGCTGGACTCAACATCCACCATTCCACAAGCTTCACACTGGGTTGGTAACTGCCGGAACACAGGCAGGACAAGGAGCTCCCATTCCCATCCTGTGCCCCAGCAGTCGCCTACCCAACAGGGCCCACAGTCTGCCTAATTAGCTGGGTGGGAGGGCCATTCCCCCTCTCCCCAGCATTACCATTTAAACATGGTGTTGTCGATGGGTTTATCTGAGGAGAGGACTGGCAAGGCCCACCTCCCACAGGGGGGCAAGGGGCAGGAGTTGGTACAGCCAGAACGTGTCCACATGCCGGTGGGCCAAGACCCTGAACCTTTGGATACTCCTGCTGCTCCGAGATCCCCTACAGTTTTACCTGGGACTACAAGTTACCCAGTTTCCATGGGTGGATACAAGGAAGCACTGCAGAAGTCTCGATGATGGAGAGGCTAAGAACTGGCAAGGTAGGCTTATACAGAACTGCTCCCTTTTTCACGTTAGGCTAGCCAGCAGTGGCAGCTGTAAGTGAGAAGGCATGCAAACACTTAACACCACCTGGGCTACCACACCATTGTTTCACATCACCCTGAGCATAAAGCACCCACCCATATACATGTGTATATACATATATATGTAAATACATACGTATATATCTATGCTATTAATCCAATAATCTCTGTCGAAATTCCTGTAAGTCTCAGGATCTCCCACAACAATTTGTGATGCATCGAATCAAACGCCTTGAGGCCGATGTAGGCTGCGAGCAGCCCACGACCGAACTCACGACGATGTTCTAGGAAAGCACTAGGAAACGGTCTATTGTGAATTTGCCAGGAGTTAATCCAGATTGCTTCAGTCTTTGGTGCCTAAGCAGGTGGTTGCGGATCCGTTTCAGAAGAATGTGGGCGAAAACCTTGCCTGGTATGCAGATCAGTGTGGTGCCATGGTAGCTGCTACTGTTCCAATGATCACCTTTCCCCTTCCAGAGAGGGATGACCATGCCCCTCAAAAGGTTAATGGAATTGGAACTGGACTGCCAGATGGCAGCCAGGACAGCTTTGT
>NC_091572.1:10000356-10003477 GCF_042767895.1 Penaeus vannamei
TCTTTCTCTCTCTCTCTCTCTCTCTCCCTCTCTCTCTCTGTCTATCTCTCTTTCTTTCTCTTTCTCTTTCTCTTTCTCACTTTCTCTCTCTCTCTCTCTCTCTCTCTCTCTCTCTCTCTCTCTCTCTCTCTCTCTCTCTCTCTGTTTTGAATTAGTTGAAAGCAGTGAGGACAAGAATGCAATTTTCACGCTATAGCTACTGGAAAAAACACATTCACAAAGAGACTATCTGTAATCTATTGCCTTTACTTACGTGAATCCTCTAAGACGATAGTGTATCTCATGGGGACATGAAGTTCGGAAAACCAATTTCAAATTCCTTTGATGAAAGAGACAGATAGAGAGAGAGAGAGACAGAGACAGAGACAAAGACAGAGACAGAGAGAGAGAAAGAGAGAGAGAGAGGGGAGGGGAGAATAAAAAGAAAGAAAGACGAAGCATAACAAATGAAGGAAATCAGGAATCTCCACTAAGAAGTGTCAAAATTAGGAAGACATTTGGAGTTTAAATCATCCTCCAAGGGATTCATGGCTCCTCCTGGGTCTACGATGGGGCAATGAGGATTAAGTGGCCCTTAGGAAAGGTGTCCAGAAAGTTGGAATTTGCATACGAGATGAGCCAATACTGGTGATATTTTTTTCTAGATTACAAGAGGGATTACTGGCTGAATATCTATGATGATGATGTCAATAATAATTGTAGTAATCTTGTCGTTATGATTGTGAAGATGGTTCCTATTCTGAGGTGAGTATAGCAACAGTAGTTGTAATGATATTGATAATAGTATAAGCAATGATGATTATTTTCGAATAATTGAATAATCAGGGTAATATTGATGACAATAACAATAGTCATCATTATAATCATGATGTTAACAATAATAGTAACGCTTGATATAATTACAATACTTGTAACAATTATCATAATAATCATCATCATAATTATAGTTATAATGATAATGAATATCATTATTTTTGAAACATTATGATTGTAATGATAATAATGGTAATAGTAACAAAAATGATGATATTATCAATGATAATAGTAATTATGTTGATAATAGCAATAGATGAAAATGCTTATGATGGTAATGATAATAGTGATAATAATGCTAGTAGCAAGTTAACAATAACAACAAAAATGAAAATGATAATATTAGTAATAATAATGACAATAAATGATAATGATAATCATGAAAATCATTACAATAATGCTTGTAATGATAATGATAATTATAACAACAAAGATAACAGTAATGATAATAATGATAATAATAATGATAATGATGACAATAACAATAATAATGATAGTATTGCCACGAACAAAAATAATAATGATGATAATAACAATAATAGTAGTAGTAGTAGTAGTAGTAATCATAATAGCAATATTATCGATAGTAATAATGATGATGAATGTAATAATAGATATAACAGTAATCATAGATATAATGATAATAATGGTAACAAATGATAATGATAATTATCATTGTTATGTTATTCCTTTCATTAATATTGTTATTACTATTATCATGGTAACTATTATTAATGATTATTATTATTATTACATTATTAGAATAGTAATAAAAATGAAAATTATTAGAAATAATAATGGTAATGATTGTGAAAAAAATGACAATAATGGCAATAGTAATAAATATAATAATTACAATAATCATAATAAAGATTGCTATGATAATGTTAAAGATAGCTTTAACAATAATGGTAATTGTAATAATATCAGAATTATTGTAGTAATAATAATATTGATAATAATAGTAATGATAATAATATTTACAATAATAGTGATAATAGAAAATAATGATAACACTAATGATAATGATAAGAATAAGAATAATGATACTAATGGTTATAATGAATAAAAGAAATGATAAAAATGGTAATGATACTATCACCATTATCATCATTGCTTTTATCATCTTTATCATCATTATCATTATCATTATTATATTTATCCTAATTATCCATATCATTGTCGTTCTTGTTATTTTTTCTACTGCTGCTACTACTTTACTGTTATTACCAGCACTGTTGTCATTTTAACTATCAATATTATGATAATCATTATTATCCTTATTATTATCATCATTATCATATTACTATTAGTAATATTATTGTTGCTGCTGTTATTGTTATTATCATCATTATTTTCATCACTATCATCATTTTCGTCATCATCATCATTACTAATACCATTATTATTATGATAATGATAATCACCATTACTGTTATTTTTGCTATCATTGTGAGTATTACTCTTGTTAATTTCATTATTATTATCTACATTATAATCATCACTACCAGTACTATAATCATTACTATTTCTAGTTTTACGAATTTTGTTGCTGCTATTATTGTTATTGTGATAATGATTATATTAATAATAATAGTAGTAACCGTAGTGGTAGTAGTAGCAGTAGTAGTAGTTATAATGATAATAATAATAGCAATTATAATAATGATGATAATAGCAGAATAATGAAAAACAAAGAGAAACGTGAGAGCAACGGAAGCCGTTCGTGAAATGTGGATTGTGGTGCGTAGAGTTTTGTTGCGGGAAGGACACGGAGAGCGCAGCAAATAGAATAATGGTAGTTAAAACCATTAAAGATAACTTTGGCAAAAATCGACTGAAAACTTTCTGTTGTGTGACTCATATTTATACTATATTTCAAATTTCACACATGATCATTAATGAATTCAACTGCTATTAACAGAACTGTCCGAACCCTCACTCAGAATTACATTCGCTTTTAACACGACTTCGTGTCGCCAAGCACACTAAAGGGGGAGGGAGAGGGAGAGTGGTGATAAAGAGGGGGATAGCAAGTAAAAGAAAAGAAGAATGCGGGGAACAAGGGGGAAAACAGAAGAATGAAAGAAAGGAGGGGACAGAAGACGGGGTGAGGGGAAGAGGTGGGGAAGAGGGAAGTAATAGTCAACACATCGACTAATCGGCTGCATACTGTGGTGTGCGGTGTAAGCAGTCCCCCCCCCTCCCCCCTCTAGCCCCCTCCCCCCTCTAGCCCCCTCGCCCCCCTTCACACACACACACACACCCAATACCTCCCCCCTTAAACACGCCCAATGCCCCTGCACCC
>NC_091572.1:10008977-10011477 GCF_042767895.1 Penaeus vannamei
TATATATATATATATATATATATATATATATATATATATATATATATATACATACATACATATAAGTACGTATGTATGTATGATTTCTTGGTCAGTTTCAAAAAAAGCCTGAATTCTAGACATTCATAAGCAGCCCAGTCCCAGTGTAACAACAAAAAGCCTGAGATTCCTAAGCCTACCATATCAAACAGAGTCGGCGATGTCACCCCGTTGGAAGCGACACCTCTTCGTGGACCGGGAATTTTCAAATCCTTCTCGGGTTTCTCGCTCTCTCTCGAAGGAAAAGTTTTGCTGGAAAGGCATCGACTGGGCTCCGAAGGCATGTGATTCAGAGAGCCAGCGAAACATTCTGGGAAGGCTGTCGACATCATCAGGATCTGATATCTAGCCCAGGAATGCCGCGGAGGAATGCGATCGAGATTCCTAGAACTGTAAAACGCAAGCATGGACGAGATACTTACTAAAAGGGGAGACAACCTGAGACAACATCGGTGTTCCTTTTCTTCGCTTCTGTGTGTGTCTGAGGATTTTTTTTCTCTCTCTCTCTCTTTTGGCTGCTGTTGCAAAGGTCCCTCCCATGTCACCTGAGTAAAACGGGACGAGCAGAGTTAGCGGAAGTTGCAATAGTTGTTAATGGATATTGCAAATGGTTCTCGTGGGTTAAAATGAGGTTCCAGCGATTCCTTTGTTCATGCAAATTGCGATGAACTTTGTTTTTCATCATCATTGTTATTATCAATTATATTATATGAGTATCTCCATGATGCCTATCCTCATCCTGGGCATTGTTCGTATTTCTAATGTTTTTATCAGTGTCAGAGTCGAAGTAAATATCATCACTGTCACCACAACGTTCTCTCTGTTCCTGGATATAATTATTCCTATTGCGATCTTATTATTATAGTAATATTATCATACAAATTGTTATTGTCTTTATTATCATTATCAGTTTCGTTAACACAGTCATTGTTGTTATTGTTATCATGGATGCTATTTGCATTGTTATTTTTTATTGTTGTTGCTGTTGTTGTTAGTAGTAGTTGTAGTTTTCATTGTTACTAACTTTCACATTACAATCGGTATTATTTTCCTTATTGATAATTTTATTTTCATTATTAATATCCTTATACTTATTACTGTGTTTCTTGTTGTTGTTCCCCTTCTTACTATTATTATCGTTACTATTATTATTGTTATTACTATTACTGTTACTATTATTATTATTAATTATTATCATTATCACTATTATTGTTATCATTATTATTATTATTATAATTATTGTTATTATTATCATTATCATTGTTATTATTATTATTACTATTACTATTATTATTATTATTATTATTATTATTATTATTATTATTATTATTATTATTATTATTATTATTATTATTAATATTATTATTATTATTATTATTATTATTATTATTATCATTATTATTATTATAATCATTATTATTATCATTACCATTATTATTATTATTATTATTATTATTATTATTATTATTATTATTATTATTATTATTATTATTATCATTATTATTATTGCCATTATCATTATTATTATCATTATTATTATCAATTATTATAATTATCATTATGATCATCATTATTATCATTATTATTGTTATTGTCATTACGATCTTTATTAGTTTCATTACCTTTATGATTATCATTATTGCTATCATTATTATTGTTATTATCATAATAATTATTGTTGATATCATTATTATTATTATCATCATAATTTTTTTAGTTAATCATCATTATCATTACTATCATTATCGTGATTTTTAGTGTTAGTTTAACAATTTTCATTGGCCTTTTTCTCTATGCCATCATTAGTAATGTCATTGTCATAATCATGATTAATGTTGCCTGAGTTGCCAATATTATCAGTATCATTACTATTCTATCGTTATGATTTATCATTAATAATAGTATTATCATGAGCAGGAATACTACCATTAGTTGAAGATGTACAACAAAAACTGCGATTCTCATTAATATTTCCAGTATCAGCATTACTGTAAAAAGATTGTCATCATTCTCACAATCGTTTCCAACATGAGCATCGTAATAAAGTTTTCTTCAAGACCGAAATTAATCTTTTCGGGACAGACGAAAAAAAAAGGAGAATATTGTGCTATGTACTTTTTCTCTCAAATCCCCCTTTCAGGTTTGTGGCTGATTGCTCTATTGCCAATTGTCAAGAGCGTGGAAGGTTGCTTGCTTCTGGCAAAACTCATTAATTTGCAATCATTCGGAACACTCTTATCTTGCTAGCAATTGCGTTTGAAAAGTCGAATGAAAGTAATTTGTTATTTTTGAATCTGTTTTGATTTGTTTGTGATTTTCAAATGCTTTACTTTCGGGAAATGAAAATACTAATATGAAATGAGACAAACTGGGCTTTCAGAGTTCATACAATCGCAATAAAATTGATAGCTATAGTCAATATGATATTGCTTGTAACAACTATGAAAATTATTTCCCGATA
>NC_091572.1:10033977-10036477 GCF_042767895.1 Penaeus vannamei
TATATATATATATATATATATATATATATATATATATATATATATATATATATATATATATATATATATATATATATATATATATATATATATATATATATATATATTTATTTATTTATTTATTTATTTATTTATTTATTTATTTATTTATTTATTTATTTATTTATAAATATATATGTATATATATATATATATATATATATATATATATATATATATATGTGTGTGTGTGTGTGTGTGTGTGTGTGTGTGTGTGTGTGTGTGTGTGTGTGTGTGTGTGTGTGTGTGTGTGTGTTCGTGGATGTATGGATGTATGTATTCAGACAGAGAGAGAAAATAAAAGCATTACAGATGGTTAAAAGCAGAGGCAGAGACAGACAGATAGACAAACATAAATAGAGATTGACAGAGAGAGAGAGAGAGAGAGAGAGAGAGAGAGAGAGAGACAGAGACAGAAACAGAGATAAAGAGAGAAGGAAAGAGAGAGTGAGAGACAGACAGAAAGAGAGAAGGAAAGAGAGAGTGAGAGGCAGACAGAAAGAGAGAAGGAAAGATAGAGAAAGAGAGAGAGACAGAGACATTCATAACTCACGAGAGTCCTCATGACAGGTGACAGATGTGACATGATCCCCGTGTCACTGAGGTGCAAATCTTCGAGGATTTTGAATGTCAAATTTAGCCACATCATTTCTTGATATTTTCTTCTTCTTTCCTCTTATTCATAATTACCCCATGATTACCCCATACTCACCCCTCCCCGTCTCCCCTCTCCACCATTCCTTCCTCATCTTCCTCCTTTCCCTCTTTCCTTTCTCCCCCTCTCTCTCTTTCTTCTCGACCATTTATTCCCGTGCTTGCTGACAAATATTTAACTTTATGATTTATTCAAACCGTTCATTATATTTCACTTCCATTTGTGACAATAACTTTTGCGTACTATACATTTTTATGAGGATGAATCAGTTACGAATTTTATATATACATAACATTCAACATCGGGGGGGTGGAGGGTGGTGTGGGGGGGGGGAGGAAGGAGAGAGGTGTGGATAAATTATTATCTTCCTCACCCCCTCCTCCTCTTACCCCCCCACACATCCCTCCCCCCCCCCATCCCCACCCCCACCCTTATTGAGCGGCCAGATCTATACGGTGAATAAATTATGTATAACAGCGAGAAATCTTAAATGTCAGAGTTTAACAGGCTTCGGTATCTCCTGTTACGAATGTCAAAATAAAACTATTTTTTTTTAAATACTATTGTTCATCATTGTCTTCTTTTATTTCCGGGGGGGGGGGTGACGGGATGGTGATAACTACTTAGGAGGCGGGGAGCGGGAAGGGGGGGTGGGGTTGGTACATGAAAATGATTCAATATTTCACTTGATTTCGGGTAGATACTTCATCAATTTTAAGACGAGTTATTGAAAGAAATCTTTAAATGTTCTCTATCTGTATTTAACATGTTTACCTCAAAATATTGCGAATATTCCGCACAACTTTACTCACGTGTCAGTCTGTTTCCACGTCAATCATTTACGTATCCACAAATCATTCGCCATTTAGACAAATTACCTTGAAGTCGTCGGCAATTTCTTGGCAGGTTCCTCCAATAGAAAATAAAAACGAAGAAAAGAAAACGAAAAACGGATTTAAAAAAAAACGAAAAAAAAGTGTAAAAATAACGAAACAAAAAAAGAAAAAACGAATACTCAAAAAAAAACAAAAAAAAAACTAAAAAAAACGAGAAAAAACGAATACCGAAAAAAACATAAAAACTAAAAAAAACGAAAAAAAATGAATACCAAAAAAAAGGAAAAACCAAAAAAAAAAGAAGAAAAAAATGCCTTTATCAAAGAGAATGCATGAACGACCCACCCAGTACAAAATTCATGGCATCCACAGCTGGTTAATATGAACTGACCTAATTTTCCCGTAAGCCTTCGTGAACCCACGAGGAACCCCCAACCCCATGCCATGAACCGCTACTGCACAATATTTACAGAACCAAAGGCAATCAGTCAAACCTGTAGATAACTGTCGAGGCTACAGTCACACTCAAACTGGTTTTCTTCCTTCTTCTTTATCATCTTATTCGTCTTATTATCTTTCTTCTTTCTTCTTCTTCTTCTTCCGTCTTATTTTTTTTTCTTCTTCTTCTACGTCTCATTATTATTATTCGTTCTTCTTCTCCTTCGTCTTAATGATATTATAATTGTTTCTTCTTCTTCGTCTTATTATTATCATTATTCTTCCTTCTTTTTTGTCTAATTATTATCATTCTTTCTTCTTCATCTTCGTTTAATTATTAATATTATTTCTTCTTCATCTTATTATCTTTATTACTATAATTACTATTACTATCATTAATGTACTTTTTTGAAAGTTGTTGTAATCATCTTTATTGTTGATTCTAATTCAAATCTTATTAATAATATCAATTTTGATTTTGATTATTAATGCTATCACACTCAATATCATTATTCTTAGTGTTTTTATTATA
>NC_091572.1:10047604-10050104 GCF_042767895.1 Penaeus vannamei
GGTACGCTCTAATGGTTTAAGATACCCCCCCCCTCACACACACACCCACCCCCTCTTTCCTGTGTCATCTTTCTCCTGTTCTACACGATCAGTCCTTCTCTTTCCCTTCCTTCTTCCCCTTCTCATTCTCTTTCTCTTCTTGCTTCTCCTTCGACTTCCGGGATATTCTTTTAATCCTCCTCCTTCTCCTCTTTCCTGCAATCCTCTTGATTCTTCTCCTTCTCATCTGCCCCCTCTCTTTCTGCTCCATTTTCTCGTTCTCCTCCTCCACCTCTCCCTTTTTCTTCTCCCCATCTCCTTCTTCTTCTTCTTTCTCTCCTTCTTGCTCCTCCTCTTCCTCCTCCTCCTTCTTCTCCTTTCCTTTTTCTTTTTCTCCTTCTTCCTCTTCTTCATCATCATCATCCTACATCTTATCCATATAATTTTCTTCCTCTCTTTATCCTTGTCTTTTCCTTTACTTCGCTTTCCTTTGAACTTCCATTCACTGGTTTCCTCCTCGATTTGCCAAATCAAAAAATCTAGAGAAATGAGGAGCAAGTGACCTCAAAATTTGCGCCACAACTAGAGTTGCTTCGTCAGTAGGACAAAGTGGTCGTGTCTCACCGAATAGAAGAGTGTGGGACGACCTTTCCCCGGAAATGAGAGAGAGAGAGAGAGAGAGAGAGAGAGAGAGAGAGAGAGAGTGAGTGAGTGAGTGAGTGAGTGAGTGAGTGAGTGAGTGAGAGAGAGAGAGAGAGAGTGAGAGAGTGAGTGAGTGAGTGAGTGAGAGAGAGAGAGAGAGAGAGAGAGAGAGAGAGAGAGAGAGAGAGACTAGCCAGGATTACACCCAAATGGTGGCTCCAAATCCTTTTTCGAAACAACAGATTAAAATGCCCTTGAGACGTGTTGCGGTAGGATCAACGTGCGAGACCTTCTTCTCAATACAAACAGAGGAGGAAGAGGAGAGAGAGAGAGAGAGAGAGAGAGAGAGAGAGAGAGAGAGAGAGAGAGAGAGAGAGAGTGAGGGAAAACGAAAGAGAGGTGGAGAAAGAGACAATAACAGAGATGGAGATACGAAGAAAGAGAAGAGAGAGAGAGAGAAGGAGGAGAAAAAAGGAGAGAGCAAGAAAGAAACACACACACAGGTCGCGCCGCGCTTATCACATCGTTAAGGGATTCCCCGGTTTAGGCACGGAGTACTCTGCCAGGATTCTCTTGAAGGACCTCGGGAATATTAGGAGATGGGGGGGGGGTATGTAGGTAGTGAGGGAGGAGAAAATGGGTTAGGGAGGAAGAAGGTAGGGAAGGAGAATGAAAAGAAGAATGGAAGATAGAGGAGATGGGGGGTATGGAGTAGTGAGGGAGGAGAAAATGGGTTAGGGAGGAAGAAGAGAAGGGTAGGGAGAGTGAGATAAGAGAAGTGGGAGATAGGAGATGGGGGGTATGGAGTAGTGAGGAGGAGAAAATGGGTTAGGGAGGAAGAAGGTAGGGAGAGGAGATAAGAGAAGTGGGAGATAGGAGATGGGGGCATGGAGTAGTGAGGGAGGAGAAAATGGGTTAGGAGGAAGAAGGTAGGGAGAGGAGATAAGAGAAGTGGGAGATAAGAGAGTATGGGGGTATGGAGTAGTGAGGGAGGAGAAAATGGGTTTAGGGAGGAGGAAGGTAGGGAGAGGAGATAAGAGAAGTGAAGTGGAGATAGGAGATGGGGGGGGTATAGAGTAGTGAGGGAGGAGAAAATGGGTTAAGGAGGAGGAAGGTAGGGAGAGGAGATAAGAGAAGTGGGAGATAGGAGATGGGGGGGTATAGAGGAGAGGTGAGGAGAAAATGGGGTTAGGGAGGCAAGAAGGTAGGAGAGAGGAGATAAGAGATGTGGGGAGATAGGAGATGGAGAGGGGGGGGTATTGGAGTAGTGAGGGAGGAGAAAATGTGGGTTAAAGGGAGGAAGGAAGCAGAGTAGGGAGAGGAGATAAGAGAAGTGGGAGGAAAGAGAGAAAGCAAGGGGAAGGGAGAGGAAGGGAGGGTAGAGGAGGAGGGTGGGAAGAGGGGATAGAAAGAAAGGTGGGAGAGGATAGAGAAGTAAGGGGAAGAAGCAGGAGGAGATAATGGAGGAGAAATGTAGGAGATACAGGGAAGGAAAGGAGGGAAAGGAAAGGATTGGAGGTGAAGAGGTAAAGAGATAAGATAAGAAAGAACGGAGAAAAGAGAAGGGAGAGGAGAGGAGAAGGGTGGAAAGACGGGAGAAGACAGGTAGGAAAAGAGAGAAGGCGGGAAGGGAGGGAAGAGGAAAAGAGAGGCCATGGGAGAGGGGAGAGCAGTGAAATTAACCGTACTGGGGAGAGGAGAAATGAGACGGAGAGAAGGGTAGAAGGGAGAGTTGGAGGGAGAGTCACTGATAGGTAAAGGGAGTAGGAGAGGAGAGGAACGGAAGGGAAGGTGCAAAAGAGTACATAAGAAAGAGGAGAAGGGAGGAATGGGAAAAGAAAACGAGAAGGGAAAGGAGAGGAAGCGACTAAAAAGGGAG
>NC_091572.1:10092604-10100104 GCF_042767895.1 Penaeus vannamei
TATCATAACTATAATCACTATTGTCACTTCTATCATTATCATTATCATTACCATTATTGTCTTCTCGTTATCATTGCCATAGTCATCTTCGTAATTATTATTATCATTACTGTTATCATTATAACTATGATTAAATTATTCACTTATGTTATCATTATAATAGTCTATTTTCCACAATTATTCTACTCAACATTAACCCACATTGCTATCGTTGTTATTGTGATTATTACTATCATTATTGTTAATGTTACTGTCTTTTTAATGAAATTTGTTATAACATCATTATTTATTATTATCCCTATCATTATGATTTCTATTATCGCTTTCAATATTTTTGTTATGATTATTGTCATTATCATTATTATTCTTATGATTATATTTGTTATCATCATTATCATCATTATTGTTGTTATAATCGCTATCAGTTATCATTATTATCCTTTTTATCGCAATTATTTTTCTTTGTTATTATAATTGTTACTAGCATTATTATTATTATTATTATTGTTATTATTATTATTATTATTATTATTATTATTATTATTATTATTATTATTATTATTATCATTATCATTATTATTATTGTTATTATTATTATTATTATTATTATTATTATTATTATTATTATTATTATCATTATTATTATTATTATTATCATTATTATCATTGTTGTTGTTGTTGTTATTGTTGTTATTATTATCATTATTATTATTATTATTACTATTATTATTATTATCATTATTATTGTTATTATTATTGTTGTTATTATTATTATCATTATTATTATTATTATTATTATTATTATTATTATTATTATTATTATTATTATTATTATTATTATTATTATTATTATTATTATTATTATTATTATTATTATTATTTTCATCATCATCATCATCATCATTATCCTTATAATTGTTCTTGTTGCTGTTGCTGTTATTATCATCATTATTAGGAATATTATCACTATTATTAATATTATTATCATTATCATTATCATTATTATTATCATTATCCTTATTATCATGATTATCATTATCATTATCATTACCATCATTAACCTTATCATTGTTATCATTATTATTATTATCTTTATTGTTATTATTATTAATATCATTACCATCATCATCATCATCGTTATCATCATAATCTTTACTTTTATCTGTATTATCATTTTTATGATTATTATTGATTAATTAATTTCATCATTATTCCCATCTATACTATAATACTGATAACGATAATCATTATCATTATTATTATCATTACTATTTCTATCATCATTATCACTATCATCATTATTATTACTATTACTGGAGTTATTGTTATTGTTGTTATGATTATCCATATCATCGAAACTATCATTATTATCATTATTATTATTTTGTCATTATTATTACTATAATCATTATTATTGGTATAATTATTATCATCATTTTTTTCATAATTACTATTATCATTATCATTTTGATCATTTTCATCATTATCATTTTGATCATTTTCATCATTATCATTTTGATCATTTTCATCATTATCATCATCATTCCAATTATCATTATTATTGTTATCATTGTTATCATTATCATATTTTTTGTTATTCTTATTAATTTTCTTATATCTTTTATCAATACCATTATCATTATCATTATTAATGCTGCCTTTGTGGTCGTGAGGCTTGCATTTGTTAACAATTAAAATAGATATATATTAAATAAAGATAAATAAAAATAAAAATAAAGATATATTAAAACCAAGAAACCAGTTGTGGATGGCCAAGAAATATATAAATATATATTAAATAAAGATAAATAAAAATAAAAATAAAGATATATTAAAACCAAGAAACCAGTTGTGGATGGCCAAGAAATATATAAATATATATTAAATAAAGATAAATAAAAATAAAAATAAAGATATATTAAAACCAAGAAACCAATTGTGGATGGCCAAGAAATTCTCCTCCCTTTTCTTATATTGTTATTAAGCTTTCACAACCCACTTCAATTTTCATTCGGTAAGAACAAGGAAGATTATTTCCATCAATGAATGACATGAAAGACAGCGAAAACGATAATAAAAATGTAGAGAGAGAAAGAGCCTGGAGGAAGAGGAAGAGGGAAATAGTGATAAAAAACATGTACGCTGACAGCCAAGCAGACAGGCAGACAAAGAGAGAGAGAGGAGGAAGGAGGGAAGGAGGGTGTTAGAGAAAAATGAAGAGGAAGATAAAGATAGAAATCAAAAATATACAGATTGTCAAAGAGTGAGAGAGAGAGAGAGAGGGAGAGAGAGAGAGAGAGAGAGAGAGAGAGAGAGAGAGAGAGAGAGAGAGAGAGAGAGAGAGAGAGAGAGACAGAGAGAAAGAGAGAGATAGGAATAAAGTGAGAGAAAGAGAGACAGACATGGAGAGATAGATAGAAAGATAGATAGATCGATAGATGGAGAGAGAGAGAGAGAGAGAGAGAGAGAGAGAGAGAGAGAGAGAGAGAGAGAGAGAGAGAGAGAGAGAGAGAGAGAGAGAGAGAGAGAGAGGGTGAGATGAAGGGGGTGATGGACAAACGTATATATAAATAGATAGAGAGAGAGAGACAGAGACAGATAGATAGACAATCGGGTAAACGGGGAGATAGATAGTTAGACAAATAGGAAGACAAAGGAATGGAGGAAGAAGGAAGGAGGGAGGGAAAGATGGGGAGCGGGAGAGTGAGAGAGAGATAGAGATAAATAGTTGGATAGATAGACAGAGGAGAAAGAGTGAAATTGGGATGATGAAGTGAGGGAGGTAGATGGAGAGAGAGAAAGAGCGAGAGAGAGAGAGAGAGAGAGAGAGAGTGAGAGAGAGAGAGAGAGAGAGAGAGAGAGAGAGAGCGAGAGAGAGAGAGAGAGAGAGAGGGGGGGGGGGGATGATGATGAAAGGAGGGAGGTAGATGGAGAGGAAGAGAGGGGAGAGAGAGAGGGAGGTCATGAAAAAGGGAGCAGTTGGGGATGAGGATAAGGAGAAAATAGTGAAAACAAGAACGGAAATAATCAAATATAAGAGCTGACTGATTATTCAATGTGAGAGAATTTCATTTAAAAATAAGCTCAAAGAGAAAGAAAAAAATCTACGACCGAAAAATCGGATAACATAGAAGAGAGGGAATTACAGAGAAGAAAAGCGGGAAAGGGGAAGGAAAAGCGATTTAGAAATAAAGAGAGTAAAAGAGGAAGTGAGAAGAAAGAGAGGGAGAAAATGGCAAAGAGGTGGAAGAGAAAGAGAGAATGAGAGAAGAGAGGCGAGAGAGGACAAGGCACATATAGTCACAGAGACAAACAGACAAACAAAAAAGGACACGGAGGCATACAGGCAATCTATACAACCATGGAAGAGAGAATACAAACCACAACACCACATTCCACACTAACTTTCCTCCACATCATCATCTCAAAAAATGCTCCGACATCATCCAATCACATCACAATGGACCCGGAATAATTACAAACGTTAAGAAGTCAAGTACCTAACGCAGTGTCTCGTTGGTGCAGTCAGCTGTTACTTCCTCATGAGACCAGACAGACTCTTCGATGTTTCCTGAAGACGTTTTCTTTCCTGGAACACGAATTTTATCATTTCGGTGTATTTCTCTCTTTATTTTTCTCTCGCTCTCTCTCTCTCTCTCTCTCTCTCTCTCTCTCTCTCTCTCTCTCTCTCTCTCTCTCTCTCTCTCTCTCTCTCTCTCTCTCTCTTTGACAAATAGATTCATCTTTTTCTGTCCTTCTGTCAGACACAAAAATAGTAATAATGATAAAGATGATAATGATACATGAAGAATAATAAAAACAGCAGCAGCAGCAGCAACAACAACAACAACAACAATAATAGCATTAACAAATAAAATTATTATAATAATGATGGAGATGCTGCTGATGCTGATGATAATGATGAAAATGATAGTAATAACAATAGCAATAGCGCTATAACAAAATTAACGCTACTGACAACTTATATCAAGTAGTCATGGTGTGATCTGTACAAATTAAATAAAGGTAATTATAAATGAACTATCTTTAAGATTTGCATAACATAATCAGTCTGTTACAGTGAGATTAGGGTAGAGCAACATACTTCTAAGTAATGTTTGCCTCAAAAATAACACTGGTGCTCGTGTTGATTTTCCTGTTCCGTTTACCATAGCTCGGCACCACTGATAAAGTCTAGTATAGAGCGCCTGTGGTATTTTCTAATTTGTGTGAATTATTTTGATATATCCCAAACAATCTAAAGGGTGCTCAAACAAATGGAACAGTTCAATGAGAATATGTGATAATATTTTCCCATATTGTACTTGGACACATTTATCTTATGGGAAAATATTCCAAAGGATGGAGAACACCTTGAGACATATGCCGTCTTTTCCGCTGACAATTAGGGTGTCTCGGGACGCGCCGCGACACCCAGAAGTTGTCTGTGACGAAGTGGGCTGCCGTTGACGGTTAGCTGTTACACTTTACCGGTTATTTCTTCGACTGGTAAAAAGAATTATGGAATCTAATATCTTAGATGGCTTTTGATATCATATAGTGAGTTGTGATGTGTTATAGGTACACAATATAAGTACGAATAAGTATGGAAATAACCGAGTTAGGAGGAATGCATCTTGCAACTCACTCACTGTTTACCACTACTCGATTTACCACTCTCTAATGATAATAGGAGGAGAGGTGTCGCGTTAGCCGTTATCGCTGGAAAAGACGGCCAAATGCCATCTTTTCTGTGACTGGAAGCGACATGCTGCGAAGCTCCAGTTGACAGCTAACTTCTTTATAACTGTATTGCTTATATTTTTTATTGGTATACAGTATTTTGGATTAAGATAGATGGCTTTTGATATCTTATGGTGGATTACGTTGTTATAGATATCTAATATAAGTATGAATATACCGGAAAATAACTAAGGTAGGAAGAATACATCTGGCAACTAGATAATTGCTACCGCCTACTCAGTTCCTGTCGCGCGAGAATGTAGATTAGACCGAAAATTATAATGAAAGTGACACAGACAAATACATAGTGTTTGACCTCAGACTTCTTTACACCCATATGGAGACTTGTTAGAATAGTGTGAGGCCCGACCCCAATAAATATTCCTTACCGGACATGCATTACACAAAAAATAAATTCATATCTATCAACATATCTACCAGATTGACAGACTTATAAATATATGTATATAGATAGATTATCAGATACGCATTTATTTCTGTGTATTTGCAAGTCTGTATATGACTATTCATTAGGTCAGACCTTGCGCAATTTTAACAAACCGGCCGCATATCCTCATTCTGTATGCTTAGTCTCATTACTGATAGCGATGAAGATTGGTGACGTCTACACAGGGGACAGGAAATAATGATAAGATCAATGAGTAAAATTTGTGTTGCAAGATCGGGTCCCGTGTGATGTAACCGGGTCATTGCATCTTGAAAATAATTAAAAGCTCGCGTAACTATCTAATTTGTTATCGTGAATGATGAATAGCCAAGATTATCATCATCGTAATCGTCATCGCCATCCTCGTCGTCGTCATCATCATCATATCATCATCATTGTCATCATTATCATCAATTATCCTTATCATTAATATTTTCATCATTATTGCCATTATCATTATCATAATTTTTATTATTATTGTTGTAAAACTAAATGACTCGATGGTCTAGAGGAGTTTATTCTGGTGTCTCAGCCTAATTTCAAATCATGATTTTCATTATTTCTATTTTTTTTATTATAATTAACGTAACCTTAATCATCATGACTAATTATCCTTATTACCACTATCATAATTATTAAGATGACTATCATTATCTTCATCCTCATCATGAAAGCTGTGTTGATGATGATGATAATGAGGGTACTTATTATTACTATTACTAATATTATTATCATTATTATCTTAACTATTATTATTATCATTAGTATCTTAACTATTATTATTATCATTATTATCTTAACTATTATTATTATCATTATTTTTCATTATAATTACCATTATATGGTGATGATGATTTTATCATTATCATCATCATCATCATCATCAACACTATCACTGCCAAATCATAATCATCCACCTTCTACCATCATCAATGTCATCACTACCATCACCTCATCACCACACATCCTTGCTCTCGTTCACCCAAGTCATTTCTAAGCTGCTCTACGACAGTAAAGTGTCGATCATATACTTTCCGTGTTATTAATGTTGTTTTTTAAGTTTATTACTAAAGTTTGTGTGTTTTTCTTGTTTTCATTGTTGTTGTTTTTTATTGTTGTTGTTGTTAGTGTTACTGTGATTGAATAAGATGTATAGTGTCATTATTATTACGAAGATAATCACAATTTTTTTCATACCGTGATTGATATATTTATCATTGATTTTGTAGCTGGTACTGTTGCCATTTTAATTAACTTTCTTCCTCTTCATTATCATAAATACCATTATCCTTATTATAATTATCATTAAGTTAAAAGTATGATCTTCAGTATGGGTGTAATTACTACTATAATTGTTATCATTACAAGTGATGCAGTTATCATTTTTATTCATAACCCGTCTTTACAAACTACCATATCTGCATTGTTTATGAGATGAGATGAAACCTCTTCTTTTTTCTCTTATTTTGTGTCTATACTTTTGGTTATATATATATATATATATATATATATATATATATATATATATATATATATATATATGAATATATGTACATATATATTATATATATATATATATATATATATATATATATGTATATGTATATATATATATGTATATATATATATATATATATATATATATATATATGTATGTGTGTGTGTGTGTGTGTGTGTGTGTGTGTGTACATATATATATATATATATATATATATATATATATATATATATATACATATATATATGTGTGTGTGTGTGTGTGTGTTTGTTTTAAAATCTAAGTTGATTATTATATCTGATATCATTATACCTATCATAGTCCGTTTATCATAATTATTTTATAACCATAAACCAATTCCAACAAGAATAATAGCTGTCGTGCCTATTTTAAGACCATCATCATTGTTATAACTACAGCCAAAAGGATAGCAAAACAAAAACAAAAACAAACAAAAATGTTATATTGCAGCAATACCTTGAGAAACATGATAACACACACACAACAAAATATAAATTAACTTTTAGAAACAATAACAACCCTCCCGATCATTTTAACAAGCAAACCAATGCATACAATTTCGCTTCCTGTCTCGACACCCCGTTTTCTATGTACTATTGGCCAATTCAAACGTTTTAATCTTGGAAGGAAATGGCTATTAACAGTAGCTCGATGTCTTGAGAACAGATTAATCAAGCAGGTGACAGAGTACACGTTTTTAATTGGTTTTCGCGTGTTTTTGATTTTGGATCAGCAACTTGTCCAGCTACTGTTCGTTAGCAAAAAAGAAAACGAAGGAAAAAAAACGGAC
>NC_091572.1:10135104-10140104 GCF_042767895.1 Penaeus vannamei
CAACAAAGAAACCAAGAATTCAGCTAAAAAAACGAGAAGCCAACAAGTTACCCAAGAAATCAGCTAGTTAACCAATTAGCAACATTGGCGAAATATTACTCATGCTGTACATAGCTTGTTAGGAAACCTTGCTGAAAACAAAACATTTATCCTGAGAGCAACCACTTAACAAAACAAAAGAAAAAAAATGCAAAAAATAGAGAAAATCAACCAAGAAACCAAACAACTAAGAAATAAAAAATAACTGAAAAATAGCGTTAGTCAAAACACCAAGCAGTTAGCCAAGAAACCGATACACTAAGCAGTTAACCAAGGAATTGGTCAATTTCTGAGAGAACATCCCTTTACTCTTTTCCACTAAAAACAAAAATAAGGAAATCATAAATTAGCCAAAATTCACAAACGTAAATGGAAACTTTGCCTTCAGATGAGTTAATAAATCATCAGAGACAGTTTATGATAATCGTTATTATTAGCGGTGTCGTGCTGAAGGCAGTTTATTTCTCTCTCTCTCTCTCTCTCTCTCTCTCTCTCTCTCTCTCTCTCTCTCTCTCTCTCTCTCTCTCTCTCTCTCCCACCCTTCATCCATCCTTCTCTCTCGCTCCCTCTCCCTCTCCCTCTCCCTCTCCCTCTCCCTCTCCCTCTCCCTCTCCCTCCCTCTCCCTCCCTCCCTCTCCCTCTCCCTCCCTCTCTCCCCCTCTCCCTCCCTCTCCCTCTAAGACCATCAAAGACGTGAGCTGAATTTGGGCAACTCAGACTGGCTCGAAAGCTATCATGCAAATAATAATAATCAGATGTTCTTCAGCTACAGGGTCGCTGTACCATATTCCCTCCGAAGACCAGTCCAAGATGACCTCGACTATACTCTTTATTGTGAAAATGTTCCTGTGTGACGAGTGAAAGTTAAAGGCTGTAGGGAAGTTATGAATGTCATGTATACCCTTTTTCAGATATACTAAAGAATTATATATACTCCGGATATTACAGGAAAGCTTATATAAATGCTCTAGAGAAACTTTTGCTGATACTAGTTTAAAAAGTAGTACGTACATCAAATTCAATGAAATATATTCAATGTGATGATTGTGATAATACTGATGATGATAATGATAATGATTGTCATAAAGATAATGATGATGATTGTGATAATGATAATGATGATAATGTTAATGATGGTAATGATAATGATGATGATAATCATGATGATGAAGATAATGAGAATACCAGTAATGATAATGATTATGATAATGACAACAGTAAAGATAATGATAGATAAAAAAATACTTGCTCGTTGCTGCCGTAGGGGCGTGGGTGGGGGGGGGGGGGGTATGAAGCGGAGACTGAGGCCCCGTATATGGGATCAAACCTACTTTGGAATTTAAACCTCGCCTCAAGTACTGCCTGTTTTTCTCTCCCTCTCTCCGTTTTCCTTTTCCTTCTCTCCTTCACCCACTTCTGTCCACATCCTAACGTTTGAGATCCGTGCTGAAAGGATGAAAGGCTGGCTTTGTGTGTTCAGAACGGCCTTCGTCCTCCGTTTGCTCTCCCCTCTTCACCCCTTTCACGACCATACTTACCTACTGCGCTCAACACCCTTTCACCTCCAACGTATTTTGTCATAATCGTTAACACATTTTTAACTTTCTCGCCACTGCACTTAATGCTGTATGACCTCCAATATCAGGTACATTTATATGTTTTGACCATTAACCATTCTGGGAATCCGCGAACAGCGCCTTATAAAAATAAATAAATAAATAAATAAATAAAAAATAAATAAAACGCAGCAAAAAAAAATCAGTAAATAAATTATTACAATAAAAATGCTACTACTACTACTACTACTAGTCGTAATAAAATCATAGTATTCATAATAATAGCAATAATAATCATAATAATAAGGAAAATGATGATAATAATAGCAATATTGATGATAAAAGTAATAGCAGTTATGATGAGTGTAATAATGATAACAATGATAATGATGGCGATAATAATACCAATGATAGTTATTATAATAACGATTATAATCATTGCAGTTATAATAATCACGATTATAACAATGATAGCAGTAATAATGATAATGATAGCTACTAACAGTAATAATAATAATAATAATCCTAATAATAGATATATATGTTAATGATAAGTAAGTAAATCAATAAGTAGGGAAATAAATGAATATTATACTGATCAGTAAATAAGTAAATGATGAAACTAGATACACAAAAAATTAAAAATAAATTAATATTGACATAATATCAGTAAAAACAGCAACAATGTTTATCATTTTTATCATTATTGTTACCACTATCATTATCATCATCATTATGATCATCATTATTATGATTATTGTTATAATTATCATTGTTCTTTTTGTTGCTGTGAAGAACAACGTTAGTAGTAATAACGATAACAACAAATATAACAACGGCAATAGATAAACAAAAAATAATGACAATAATATCATTATCAGCCTAAAAGAATAGTATTAATATCAATGATAAGAAATAAATGAACAATGATAATAACACTACATAAATTAACAAAATGATAATGATGCTTTGTAATAGTGATATATATCATTGCCATATAACATGGTCCATCCCAGTTGCATATGGGAGAGAGAGCGGACGGGAATGGGAAAGGGAAAGGGGGAGTAAGGAGAAGAAGGAAGAAAGAGGAAGAAGGAAAGAGGTGAAAGAAGAAGGACAGCGTACCTCCCACTTAGTGTTTGTTCCACGGATTTGCACAGGTCCGTTAGGTATTATATCATCTTATATCATTAATGTTACTGTTATTGTTCCTATATTATTATAATTATCATTATTAGTGTTGTTTTGTTGTTGTTGTTGTTGTTGTTATCATTATATTTTCTTTATCTTTATTATCACAATCCTTTTCACCATCATTTTGTCATTATTGCCATTGCTGTTGACGTTGTTGTTGTTATTATTATATTTATTATCATTATTATTATTGTTGTTGTTGTTGTTATATATTATTGTTATTAACATTATTATTATTATTATTATTATTATTATTATTATTATTATTATTATTATTATTATTATTATTATTATTATTATCGTTACTATCATTAACATCATTATAATCATTATTATTACCACTGCTATCATTATTGTTATTATCACATTACAATTATTCTCAATATTATTACGCATATTGGTATTATTCTTATATTTTACTATTGATATAATGATGATGATAAAAATAAAAATGATAAAAAAATAATAATAACAATAATAATGATTAAGATTAAGATGTAGATGATGATGATGATGATGATGATGATGATGATGATAACGATAATGATAATGATGATGATGATGATGATGATAATGAGATGATGATGATATGATGATGATGAGGAGATCACCATGATGATGACGATGATGATGATGATGATGTGATGATGATGATATGATGATAATCTTAATAGAAAAGAATATAGTCATGATAATGGTAGCTAATAATGAAAAGGATAACAGTAATACATAAGAAAGACCACGATGGCGACGATGATGACGGTGATTATTAATGAAAAGAAAGATTACCTAAAATGTTATCGTGAGAATAATTCATCTCGCACAGCCATATTTTGCAACCTCGTCTACGATCTTTGCATGAATTATTTCCGTAAGGCAAATGCCGAGTTAAAAATCAGACTTCATATAGACTAGACATAAAACTCGAAGAAAATAAGTTTATTTCCATTTTCCGGTATTCCGAGTCAAAGATAAAAAATAAAGTGCTACATTTCTTTCCCGACCCCCTTGTTTGAATATTTTAACAAAACGCTTTAAATATTCATATTCTTGGCATAAAGGATTTCATGCGACACCAAATATACCTGTACTATTCATAGTGTACAGTTTCAGATACATTCAGTAACGCGGTTTCATTAATCATTCATTCTTCAGGTCTCATCAGATCCATAGCTGGCTTTCTTCAGGCTCTCGGGTCCAAAATCTCTCGTATCTTTCCGTAATTGTAAGTACAGTATAGGTAAATAGAGAGATAGATACGTAGATAATCAAACAGATAGATGATTATACAGACAGATGGATAGACAGATAGATAGATAGACAGGTAAACAGATAGATATACAGACAGATAGATGGATAGACAGGTAGACAGATAGATATACAGACAGACAGATGGATAAACAGGTAGATAGATAGATATGCACATATATATATAGATGGGTAGACCGGTAGGTTGATAGAAGAATATAGATAGAAACACACAGTACTGTCTATGAGTGTACAGATTCTTCTTCTTTTATAACCTACGCGCTGTACGTATTTAACTGTCCCTCGGTAAGGTAGTCCGCATCTTCAACCCAAGGAATTGCTCCAGATCACCGAAGCGTCTTCTGCCCCGGTCATGTTTACAGCCATTGCCTAAGACCCGTCCATAATCATATTACGGTAATCTTCTTTTCTGTGGATTGAATTAACCAGTTCTTGGAAGCGGTTTCCTCGGTCACTGTAAGCTATGCGGAGGGTGTTAGCTCGACCGCTTGGCGTTCTTCGGCGCTGGCACTGGGATTCTGTTGTTACTGTTTGTATTAATGCAACTGTTAATGAGAACTTATACTTATCTATACTTAGATCAGCATTATACCGGTTGCTGCATTCAGTCATTACTGTTATCACCATTGCATATTACTAATACTGCTCCTACTAATACTGTTACTACTAATAATAATACTGTTACTACTATTACTACTACTGTTACTGCTACTACTACTACTATTACTACTATTACTACTACTACTACTACTATTACTACTACTATTACTACTACGATTACTACTACTACTACGTCTGTTATTACTACCACTACTGCTGCTGGTGCTGCTACTACTACTACTATTTTGTTGCTGGTGTAACTTCTACTACTACTAGTAGCAGTAGTAGTACTACGACTACCATCATTACTGCTACTACTACTATCACCATCATTACTGTTAC
>NC_091572.1:10145104-10150104 GCF_042767895.1 Penaeus vannamei
CTACTATCAGCTGTTTATACTAATTCTTCTAATCTCTTATTATCGTTCTTTTTTCATTTTTATCTTTTATTATCCATTTTCTTTTATTCCCCTTCTTTATCTATTCTCTTACTGTTTTGAATTGTTCTCCCGTTATTTTTATCTTGTCTTTCCCTTTTGTTTAATTCATTATCTTTCCTTTTTTTATTTCTAAGCAATTCTTTCTTTTCTTATAATCCTTTTTCCCCTTTATTCCCGTTGTAAATATTTTCCCTTTTCCCTTTTCCCTTCTTTCTTTGCAGTAATGCGTCCTGCTCACATTACCTGTCCCTGTTATAACAAATTGTAATAATTAGCATCATCATTGTTTATCATTATATTGTTTAACATTATTTGTTAATTTGTCTTATCATTATTAGTATAAGTGATACCGTTACTAGTGTTGATATTCATATTATTATCATTTTATTAATATCGTTGTTGTTATTATTATTATCATTATTTCTAATCACCATCATTATTTTTTCTGTAATTATTGATTTTCTTCTTATTGTTATCATTATCATCTTTATCACTAATTGTTAATATTACTATAGTGATTATTATTACCTGTTTTTGGTTGCGTTGGTTGGTTTGTTAGTTCGATGATTAGAATGATAACTCAAAAAGTTATGAATATATTTTTATGCATTTTTTACTAGAGTTGTATCTTAGCCTACCTTATATGTCATTAAATTTTAGTGGCAATCTGGATAGCATTTGTTCATTTGTTAGCAAGATAACTCAAAAAGTTATAAACCTTTTTTTCCGAATTTTTTAGGTGTGACCTGGATCGTAATCCGTATAAAGGAATTTCTCGAATGTTGACATCCTTACCCCCATCGCCTTGTCTCCACCAAGGAGGGTGTGTTTACGGACGTCACTTGTGTACTTGGGAAAGGTGATTATAGTGCAATTCTTTAAGTGTAAATGTTTTACTGCATGAATGACCTTATTGCCTTGGCGGAGGTATGCACTCCCCAAATGCTTCTAGTTCTCTATTTTATCTTATCATTATCATTATTACTGTTGTGATTATATTTCATAATTATTATAATTATTATTATCATTTTTATTATTTACAGTATCCTTATCATTATTGATTCTTTATTATAATTATTATCATTATCATCAATATTATCATAATCTTTATTTTTGCCTCCACCAAGGAGATTAGCCTTTTGGTAATTTGGTTGGTTCGCTTGTTTGTTGGTTAGCAGGATAGCTCAAAAAGTTATATATATATGTATATATATATATATATATATATATATATATATATATATATATATATATATATTTTTTTTTTTTTTTTTTTTTTTTTTTTTTTTACAATTTGGTGGTGATCCGGATCCTGCGCAGGATAACTCAAAAAATTATAAACAGATTTTTATGTTGTTGTTTTTTTTACCAGAGGTATGTCTTAGCCAAAATTAGATGCCATTAAGTTTTGCTTTGGACTTATTAGCATTGCGAGAAAGGGAAACAGAAACGTCTTCAGTGTACTTGAAAAAAAGGTGATTTTATCATAATTCTTGAAGTGTGAATATTTTTATAGTATCAGTGAGATCCTATTGCTTATTATCTATTATCATTGTTATCATTATCATCATTATTTTTTTTATTATTTTTTATTATTATTAATATTATTATTTTGCTGATATTATTATTCTTGATAATATAATTATATTATTTTTGCGATTATTATAATCATTATGATCATCATTATTACCATTATCGTCTATTGTTATTATTACTATTACTATCATAATTTCCATTATTATAATCATCTTTATCATCAACATCAACATTAATATCATTCTCATTATCATTATCCTTATCATTATTATTTTAATTATAATCTTTATTATCATTATTGTATTTGTTGCTATTGTTGTTGTTGTACTGTTACTATTACTATTATTGGTAATTTTTACTATTATCATTATTAATATTGTTATTATCACTATTATTATTGCTGTTATTATCGTTGTTATCATCTCTATTATTGTTCTAATTTTTCTTTATAATCTTATTATTATTGATATTTCTTTTATCAATTTTATCAGTATTTTGGCTATTTTTATTGTTATCATTATTATTGTCATTATCATTAGCATTATTATTGTCGTTATTGTTTTCATTTTTATTATTGTTAATTTTATAATTACTATCATCATTATTTTTATCTTTACTACTGCTACTACTATTATTATCATTATTATTTTTATTATTGTTGTCATTATCAACATTATTATTATAATCTATAATATTATTGCCATTAGTATCATCATCTTTGTTATTAATGTTATCATCATATTTATTCTAATCTTTATTGTTAGTACCATCTTCATTATTATTGATATTATCACTATCATTATGATCATTATCATAATGATCTTTATGATCATCATCATAATGATCTTTATGATCATTATCATAATGATCATTATGATCAATATTACCTCCGCCAAGGAGATTATGTTTTTGGTTAATAAGATAACTCAAAAAGTTATATATTTTTACCGGTGTCTCTTAGCCCGATTGAGATTCCATTAAACTCTGGTGCTGATCCGGATCATGATCCAGATCTTGAGCAGAATGACTCAGAATGTTATTAACAAGTTCTTATCGATTTTTGAAAAAAAAATCGTTATCTGGATTCAGGATGTTTAGCAGGATAGCTCAAAAAATTATGGAAATCATTATGATTTATTTACCCGAGAGGTGTGTAGCAACCCAAAAGCCATTGAATCTTGGTGGTGATCTGGATCTTGCGAAGGGTAACTCAAAAAATTTTAAACCATTTTTTTATTAACTTTTTTTCCAGAGGAAAGTCATAACCCAACTTATAAACCTTTTTTGTTGTTAATTTTTTACCAGAAGTGCGTCTTAACCCAACATATAAACGTTTTTTTTATTAATTAAATTTTTACCAGAAGTGCGTCTTAACCCAACTTATAAAAAATTTTTATTAATTAAATTTTTACCAGAAGTGCGTCTTAACCCAACTTATAAACATTTTTTTATTAATTAAATTTTTACCAGAAGTACGTCTTAACCCAACTTATAAACATTTTTTTTAATTAAATTTTTACCAGAAGTGTGCCTTAACCCAACTTAAATGGCACTGAATTTTAGTGGCGATTCGTATATCATTGCGAGATAGGGAAACATGGACGCCCCCAGTGGACAATGGGGAAGAGGTGATTTTAATGTAATTCTCAGAGTGTGAATATTGCTTTTGCATCAGTGACCCTGTTGCGTTGGCGGAGGTATGCGGTCTCTGAGTGCTTCTAGGTATTATTATAATTGTTGTTATTGTTTTCTCAATGCCATTATTGGTATCATCATTATCTTTCTAATATATGCACACATACATACAATCATATAGAGGTACACACAGCACCATTTTTATGATTTTTCTTTCCGTTTTATGATCCGCCTGAAACTAATCGACATTTCCCTCCGTAAGTCGACGAGAATTCAATGAAATTCTTATATATATATATATATATATATATATATATATATATATA
Organism: Penaeus vannamei; assembly: GCF_042767895.1. Classification (NCBI taxonomy): domain Eukaryota; kingdom Metazoa; phylum Arthropoda; class Malacostraca; order Decapoda; family Penaeidae; genus Penaeus; species Penaeus vannamei. The sequence continues at coordinate 10,148,662 of NC_091572.1, forward strand.
TATATATATATATATATATATATATATATATATATATATATATATATATATATATATATATATATATATATATCTTGCTATGTATCTACCTATATATCTGTCTATCTACCTATTTTCTTCTTTATTTTTCTCTATATGTATTTCTATTCACGTGTTGATGTCTCTCTATCTGCCTCGTTCTCCATCAATCTCATTAATTCCATCTTTCAATCTCTATCTATCTATTTCCCGATATCATCTATCTACCCATCCATCTATCTATCTTTTGTATCCTCCATGCACATATTTTTGAGTTGTGAATTTCTTCGACGCCGGAAAAGCAAAATGAGATCAGGTGAACGAATTTTTTTTTTCCTATTCGTAAAATGATAATGAGTTTACGTTATTTTAGGCATTCTGTAAAGCGAAGGGAAAAAAAAGAAATGCTTTGTTCTATTTTGCATATTTTGCCGAAGTGGTCTCTTTGTGTCGCTGATCGTTTTTGCTTTGTTGTTTTCATTGTCAATAAGGTTGATTTTGTCGTCGTCATCATTATTTAGGCTTTGTTTTTGTTATGTATTTGTTATTTATCTCATCATGCCATCACATTGGGGAATCTTCTTGCTTATTTGTTATGTGATGTCGTTATTGTTATGAGTATCTTTCATTATCATGTTATCATTATTAATAATTTCCTTATAACTATTATTGTCGTAATTGTCATTGTAAATAACATTTCCATTTTCATAGTAACTATAGTTAGATTATAATCAGTATCAACTTATCCATTTATCTTATCTCTGTTATTGTTATATTCATCGTTATTATTCTTTTCCTCATTATATTTATTATTATAGTATCTTTGTATCGATTATTGTATTTGTCGCTATTATTGATATCAGTATCGTCTTTATTATCATTGTTATTATTATTGTTATTATTATTGTAATTATTAATGATACTGTTCATATTGTTGTTTTTATTATTGCCATTATTTTAAAAGTGTTGTTGCTATGATTGCTGTTCAGTGTTATAATGCTTACCATTATCGTCATTATTAATGTTTTGTTATTATATTTTTTATCATTATTATTGTTGATGGTATTATTATGATTGTTATTATAATTATGCTTATTATTATCGTCAATATTTTCATTGTTATTATTATCGTCAACACTATTGTTACTGTTATTGTCATTATAATTGCACCATATTTCATTGTTTTTATTGTTCTTGTTGTTTCTGCTGTTACTAGTACACGGCTACTACTACTACTTCTACTACTAATGACAATGATGACAATGATGCTATTAATCTAGCCTTATTTTCTGTCAACATTATTGCTTTCACCATGATTATGTTTCATATTAGAAAGGTGATTTTGATCATGATCATTGTTATTATTCTCATTATTGTGAACATTATTATCACAATTAGCATTATCAATACAGTCACTGTTATCAC
>NC_091572.1:10157604-10162604 GCF_042767895.1 Penaeus vannamei
AGGTAATCAGAGGTGATTTTCCTCATCAGCAAGTTGAGGTTTAGCTTGTTAAGGCTATTGCTATTTACTCTCTCTCTCTCTCTCTCTCCCTCTTTCTCATTTTTTTTTCTCTCTCTGGCCATTTTACTTTCTCTGTATGTGTCCCCCAGTCTTTCTATGTCTCTCTCTATTTCTCTCTAAATATCTATCTATTTTTAACACACACACACACACACACACACACACACACACACACACACACACACACACATATATATATATATATATATATATATATATATATATATATATATATATATATATATGTATGTATGTGTATGTATATATATTCTACTCACTGCTTCAATACACAAAGCTAATACAAGGTAGCATAAAACAGGTTGTTTCGCTGCACCATGTATTTGTTTGCTCCATTCTGTTAAACAATACGGTATAACAATATTTTATCGATTCTATGCTGTCCAATATAAATGCATACATAGTTTGCATAGGCTTGATACTGATTTCTGATGTGCATTTGCCTTATGGCTTATAACATCTTGCATGCATTTCCACTCATAGCATATTTTTGTTCATGTGTATATATATATATATATATATATATATATATATATATATATATATATATATATATATATATATATATATATATATATATATACTCAATTTACTGCACCACTCTTTTGATTACTAATTTTTTCTAACGCGAATTTCATCAAGGTCATTCTAATTTACAGATATTTGATTCTTATCTACTGATTGTTCCTTTTCGTTATAAATGCTACTTTTACCGTACCTGGGGAGTATCACCTTGCTTCTGACCTCTAGTCGATTTTGTGCATTTTGAGACGTTTCGCTAAGAAAATGTGACCATCATCAGGGACGTTTTTTTCTGATCCATGAGCCTACCACGTCATTGTACTTTGGTGCATAAATCATCTCTGAGCCCTTATTCTCTTTCTTTTACCTTCTTTCTTTCTTTCGCTCTTCTCTCTCTCTCTCTCTCTCAGATATTCCTCTTCTTTTGCATAATGAAATTCATTATAGTTATCAGGTTAATTTCGTACATTAACATCTTTAAAACATGTGACGTTTCATTTATACATTGAGAAAGAACACAAATCTCATAGATAAAAACAGCTCATGCAGTATACATTATACAACACAGAGAGATACCAAAAAGTAATGTATTCCATAATGCATAACAAAGATTAGCATATGTGGAAAAAAAAACTAGTGCTCAGGATAATAAAGTAATTGTGCAGCAACTGAGAAAAAATAGAAAGAGAAAAAGGATTAAATCACAGAACTAAAAAATAAATAAATAAATAAATTGATATGAAACTATAAAGATTAATATGACGTCAAATTAATTTTACACAAGTCGTTCATAAGGAACTGTAGTTGGAAAGAAGAAAAACATGACTAGATTTCAAGCAAAAATGAATAAAATTTTAGATACAATGATAAGAAGAATAAAAATCTTATGAAACAAAGAAATCACTATGAGCAAGAGACACTAACATAAAATTTAAAAAAAGGTAATTAAACAGAAATAAAACAAATGAACAAATCCAAAAATCAAAAAAAAAAAAAAAAAAAAAAAAAAAGTCATCCGAGTTAAGACAAACACATTCTTCTTATCCGCTTTCTTTTAGCGTTGGACTTCTGTTTGCTTTCCTTTGGAGAGTTGTAAACAGCATTGCTACGACGTACTATGGCACTAAGGCTTTCCTCTGTAGGCGCGCGCACGGACCATGAGTACCACTTGACTTTCTCTTTTCCGCAAAGGAGTCCGTGAAATATGCATGGCCCGGATGAGGAGCCGCGGGAGGGAGGCCATTTTTGCTGATGTGTATTCGCATATTGTGTCTCATGAATTGGGATTTGTGTGTTTACAGACATATGTATAAGTATGTATAAGTATATATATATATATATATATATATATATATATATATATATATATATATATATATATATATATATATATATATATATATATTATGTATGAATAATGTGTGTGATTGTGTGTATACATATATGTATCTAATTATCTATCTATCTATCTATCTATCTATCTATCTATCTATCTATCTATCTATATATATATGTATGTACATATCTACTTATATATATAAATATGTATATGTACAGACACTAGATTTTTTTACATCTTTATTGCCTTCATTTTACTTTCAACTTTCTGTTGCGTCCTCTCGTCAATATTGTGTTCAAGATTTAAAAAATATCTTCATTCAACTTCACTCTTCCTGTAATACAGTTGAACAGCATAATCATGTCCCCCCTTTTCTTTCTTTCTTCCAAAGTAGTAAGTCCTAATTTAATTTATCTTCGTAACTCATACCTCTTAGAGTAGGTGCCCCTCTTGTGGCCGCTCTTAGAACTATTTCCAGTTTGTCTATATAATTCTTTAATTGTGGATTCCATGTCACTGCACCATACTCAAGATTTGGTCTTATGATTACTATAATGATCTTTACCATATCTTCGTCCACATACACGATATCATCATCATGTCCTAGCATTTTGTGGACAATTTCAATTATATGATTATTTGGGCTTAGGTTTCTATTTATGACTACCTCAAGATTTTCCCTGTCAGCTGTGTTTAATATTGCGTCTCCTAATTTATATTGGAATAGTGGGCGATTTCTACTTTTCGTGAACCTGACAACGTGGCTTTTATTAGTATAAAATTCCATTTTCCAAATTCAACTTCACATGAATAAGACCTCGATGTCATTTTGGAAGCATTGGCATGAGACGTCTATTATCCTTTTCTGTATCTTTGTATCGTTCGCAAACATATTTAGATAACTACCAGGAATTATGTTCGACTCTAAATCATTGACGAAAATAGGAAACATAATCGGCGCCAACACCGGTCCTTGAGGCACTCCGCTGGTTACTGGTCGCCATGTAGAATGCTTCCCTCTAATTACAGCGCTCATCTGTCCTCCACGAAGAAAGTCTTATCCATGCAAGGTGAATTTGATTGTCACTCCACCTAAGTGCTCGAATTTCCATGGTAGTCTTGTATGAGACACCTTATCAACAGCCTTTTAAAGTCCAAGTACACACAATCCACCCAGCCGTCTCTTGTAATATTTCAGATTGCATAAAAAAAATGAGATTTGTTACACACGACCTTCCTTCTCAGAAACCAAATTGTTTATCTGATATTCGTGTTTTCCAACCCATTGTTTCCTAATTATCCTTACTAACAGCTTGCATACTACACCAGTGGTTTATAATATAGAGGGTTTTGTTTGTCGCCGCTCTCATATACGGGTGTAACATTGCCGAGTTTCCAACATTTTGGTAGTTTACCTTGTCTCACTGAATTCTGGATTATTATTATTGTTAAAGAGCACATAGTTCTTCGGCACATTCCCTGAGAACCCAGTTAGAAATATCATCTGGTCCCTCCGATTTGCTCTTGTCTAATCCTTTTAGTAGATCTTTTGTTTCATTCTTTTTGAGGTTGATATTTTCGTTGTTCTTAATTCTTGGACGGATATATGCCATATCAGCATGGGTCCTGAACAAACACTAAAAATTTTTGTTTAGGATTTCACATATTTCTTCCTTAGAATAAATAATGTTATTGTCTTGGATGGCGCTAATTTGATCTATACTCTTAGTTTTACTATTTATGCAGTCAAAGAAGAATTTTGGTTAACTTGTACATTTGTTGATTATATCCTTTTCAGTCTAATGTCGCCTCTGCCATGGTTTGGGTTTACTCATTTCTTCCAATTTTATATCTTTCATACGCTGCCTGAGATCCATGTCTCCTGAATCTTTTCCAAAGGAGCTGTTCACTTTCTCTCATTTTCTTGCATTTGTCACTGAACCATTTTTGGCCATTTCTTACTTCAATTTGAATTTTGATATGATTTTGTTTCACAATCATAGATTTCACAAAATTTTCAATACTGAACATCAAGGTTCTCATCGCTCAGAAGTGTTTCCCAGTTTATGATATCAAAGAAATTTTCTATAATCACCTTTGTAAGTGTACTTATTTCTTTCCTTGCTTACGATGAGTTTACCTGTAGCAGACAGTATTTTAGTTTAATCAATACGTTCGCTTTTTCCTAAAGGAGGACAGTACTAGATATCATTAATGTCGCTGTTATGCTTTGTGAATATTAGGTCAAGCATAGACGGTCTATCTAGCTCTCTTACCCTGGAATGATCTGTTACATTCTGGAAAAGGTAATACTCATTAATAACTTTAGTAATTTAGCATTCCACGAATGTGGTTGCGCTCTGGGATCGAGACTTTCCCTATCGATTTTGCTATTAAAATCCCAGTGATCAGAATTTCTTTTGTGTTGGTTTGCGAAAGTTGTTGCGCTTCTTCCAGGCTCTTCAATAACTCTTGAATTAATATTTAGTAGTTTTCTTGTAGCTACACTGATGTAGGAGGTGGCATGTATTCTGTTGTTATTATTATATTTATCCTGCTTGTTTCTACCTCAATTACCTTCAGTTCCACTATGGATTAATTTCTAACTCCTTTGTTAATGTTGTTGCCCGCTCCATTACCATCTGTCTTACCTTTTCTCCATATTTATAGTCTTGAGTCCGAATATTACATAGTCTATGGAGCGATCCAGTTTGGATTCAGTGATGCATATTACATCTGGTCTATTCGTTTCACTTATTGCCTTTAGTTGCAGCAAGTTGGAAGATAAACCATCAATATTTGTATAAACTATTTCTATATAATCTATATATAATGTATATATATATATATGTATATATATATATATATATATATATATATATATATATATATATATATATATATATATATATATATATATATATATATATATATATATATATATATATATATATATATATATATATATATATATATATATATATATATACTATGTATATATAAATATACATATATATGAACCGTATTCATGTTGACAAATGTGGAAAGGTAATGAATGAGA
>NC_091572.1:10167604-10172604 GCF_042767895.1 Penaeus vannamei
TCTCTCTCTCTCTCTCTCTCTCTCTCTCTCTCCCCCTCTCTCCCTCTCCCCCTCTCTCCCTCTCCCCCTCTCTCCCTCTCCCCCTCTCTCTCTCTCTCTCTCTCTCCCTCTCTCCCGCCCTCCCTCCCTCCCTCAGTCATATTTATCAGTATCCATTACCTCTCTTCTCCCTTTCTATCACAGAAAGCAAACATAACGACAAAGAAAGCAACCTAAGGAATATCATATTTTCTTCCATTTTTCTTTTTTCTTCTTTTTTTTCCATTTTATGATCCCACCTACTCCATTATCATGGCCTGCATGTTCCTTATGCTTTACATCCCTCACAAGAGGTTGGGGGAGAGGAGGGGTGGAGGGGGTGGGGAGGTAAGGGAAGGTTCTATACTAAGATTTATGGCACGGTGTGAATAATGGAGAGCGAAGGAAAGCGTTAGTTTCACGGCGGGTTTTACTGAGTTTGGGTGTTATTGGGAATATCGTCAAGTGACTGCCAAAGGTCAAAGGTTGTTGTTATTTACCGTTGATTAGTAGGGCTTCACTGTGCTCTGAAAACGTGTTTATATTTATCTATGTTCGTCGTGTACACAGGTGTTTATTTTTATTATTTTTTTTTAATGGAAAGAAGGATTTTCTTTGTGAGGCTGTTTTCTTTTTATTTTTTATTGTTATTCTTAAATGCTTTCTTGCATCCTCTTTATTTTTTTTTCTTTTTATTTGTCTGATTTTCAGTTGTTATCATTATTATTGTTATTATGATTATTATAACCATATCATTATTATTATTATTATTATTATCATTATTATTATTATTATTATCATCGCAATTTATTATTATTATTATTATCAATATTATTACCATTATTACTATTGTTATTATCATTATTTCCATTATCATTATTATCATTATTATTATCATTATTGTTATCACTATCATTATTTTTTATGATTATTGTTATTATAATTATTTTTATTTTTATTGTTATCAATATTATCATTTTTATAATCATCATCATTCTTATTATCATTCTAATTGTTATTATCATCAATATTATTAGCATTATCATCACCATTAACATTACCATTAACTACCACCATTATCAGGATCATTATCATTACTATAACCATAATCATTTATTTATTCATTCATCTTTTATGTGTGTGTCTCCTAGCGTCCATATTGTTTATTGCACGTGACCTTGTTTACCAATAGGACGGTTTCCATTTATCGAAAATTGATTTATCTGATCGTCGCTGGAGATTGAAGGGTTGTTGAGTCGGTGAGTTTTATTTGTCTGTCTGTTGTGCCTTTGGTTTTTGTTCAGTGTGTTCTTGTTGTTGTTTTTGACAGATTGTTTCTGTTTTTTGTTTGCTTTGAATTCCGTTTTCTTTTTCTTCGATTCTTTCGTTTTATTGTAATTATTTTTATTATTCTGATTATTATTATTACTATTATTATTATTATCATTATTATTATTATTACTATTATTATTATTATTATTATTATAATTATTATTATTATTATTTTTATTATTATTACTTAAATTATAATCTTTGTTATTACTATTATTATTATCATTATTATTTAAATTATTCAAATTATCATCATCATTATTATTAATATCATCATTATTTTTATTATCATTATTATCATTACCATTATCATCACTACACCCTTAACGCTATGTTGATCTCTCCCTCTTCCTTTTCCCTCAGTTTCATCAGTTTATTCCTGATTCTATTCACCTTCGTTTGTTGCTTAACTCTATTTTCTCTTCTCTATAAAAAGCGCGCAGGACATTGCCCCTTCCTGCCAGTCCGTCGTCTTCACGCACGACGACACATAAAGATGAATAAATGATTGAGTGAATAAGCGAATAAATAAGTAAATAGATAAATATGCAAAACAATGAATAAGCTAAATTTAAAAAATAGATAAATAAATAAAGAAGTAGGTAGATAGAATAATAAATTTAGAGAACTTAAAGAAATTAATTAATGTATAGACGAAAAAAACAGATAAATGAATCAATAAATAATGAAAATAGAAAAGAAGAGAAAATAGCCAAATACACTATAAATAATGAAAATAGAAATAAAGATAAAACACCAAATCAATCAATAAATAAAGAAAATGCAAAAAAAAAGATAAAACAGCCCAATAAATCAATAAATAACGAAAAAAAGAAATAAAGATAAAATAACCAAATCAATCAATGAATAAAGAAAATACAAAAATAAAAGATAAAACAACCCAATAAATCAATAAAGTACGAAAAAAAGAAATAAAGATAAAATAACCAAACCAATCAATAAATAAAGAAAATACAAAAAAAAGATAAAACAGCCCAATAAATCAATGAATAACGCAAAAAAAGAAAAGAAGAGAGAAAATCAATAGATATATAAAGACCACTTTCTCGCTCACCTTCAGAAGCCTCCATACAAGCGGTCTCATTGGCCATTCATAGCCGGTGTATCGAAAAGCCATAAAGCAAGAGACGGGCCTTTGGGTGAGTCGTGAATGCAGCGTGAATGACCACCCCTGACTCACTCACCTGCGATACGTGCCTGCGATTGGAAGGGTTATGGGGTCCTGTTCATTCGTGGGGGGTTTCTGTTGCAGGCGTTGAGGAATGCTCTCTCTCTCTCTCTCTTTCTTTTCTCTCTCTCTCTCTCTCTCTCTATTTTTCTTTCTTCCTCTCTCTTCCTCTTCTCTCTCTCGCTCTCTCTCGCTCTCGCTCTCGCTCTCGCTCTCTCTCGCTCTCGCTCTCGCTCTCGCTCTCTCTCTCTCTCTCTCTCTCTCTCTCTCTCTCTCTCTCTCTCTCTCTCTCTCTCTCTCTCTCTCTCTCTCTCTCTCTCTCTCTCTCTCTTTCTCTCTCTCGCTCTCTCTCTACTTCTAACTTTTTTCTCTCTTACTTTCTTTCTCTGTGTGTGTTTCTTGAACTCTATCTCTTTCTTTCTGTCTTTATCTCCCTCAAACTATTTCTCTCTCTTGAGACCTTTCCTTTCTTTCTTTCTCTCCCTCTCTCTCGCTCTCTCTCTCTCCCTCTCTCTCTCTCTCTTTCTCTCGCTCTCTCTCTCTCTCTCTCTCTCGCTCTCGCTCTCTTTGTCTCTCTCTCTCTCTCTCCTTCTGTCTTATTTTATAATCTATATTTTTCATTCTTTTTATACCCTTTACTCTATTTTTTCTCTCTCCCTACCTCACTATTTGTATATCTAAATATATATATCTATTTATCTATCTTTACCTCTATTTTCCTTTATTTTACTAAGGGAAAGCGGGAGGGAGAGAAAACATGGCTTAGAATGGGAAGGGAGATGACAAGAAGTGAAGGAATGATTATGTCAAGGAGAGGGAAAGGGGAGGATGGATAAGTAAGGAAGGGAGGGAGGGAGGGAGGGAGAAGGGAAGCGTGATGATTTAGTAAAGGAGGGAAGAAGGGGGAAAGGAGAGGAGGAAGGGAGAGAAGGAGAAAGGGTCTAGAGAAAACAGGAGATCTTGTTGGAGTTTCAGAAGGACGACATTTTCCTTGGGCTCTGTTGACCGCCCGTTATAATGTCCTTCCGATTTCTGTTGACGAATTGCCCGATCCGATTTCGATTTGCCGATTTGCCCGCGGTCGTTTCGGTGACAATGTGCCTTTCGAGTAAATCGGGAGAGAGGAATAGTTGAAGCATAATCGACTGTGGCATTTATTACTTTTTTTAAACTATGGTTAATTTGGTCATACTTATATTTCCATTGCTTATTTGGGGATATCATTAAATTTCTATTACCGATTTGTGGCTATCATTATACTTCTTTTGGCTATTTGTGGCTGCTAATTTCTTTTCTCTTCCAATCTGTGGCTAGTTTGGCTATTTGGCTCTCCTCCCCCTCCTTTTCCTATTCTTCCCTTTTCTCCTCTCCCCTCATTTTCCCCTTCTTCCCTCCTCTCCTCCCCCCTCATTTTCCCCTTCTTCCCTCCTCTCCTCCCCATCCTTTCCCCCTTCTTCCCTCCTCTCCTCCCCCCTCATTTTCCCCTTCTTCCCTCCTCTCCTCTCCCCCTCCTTCCCTCCTCTCCTCCCCATCCTTTCCCCCTTCTTCCCTCCTCTCCTACCCCCTCATTTTCCCCTCCTTCCCTCATCTCCTCCCTATCCTTTCCCCCTTCTTCCCTCCTCTCCTCCCCCCTCATTCTCCTCTTCTTCCCTCCTCCCCTCCCCCCTCCTTTACCTTCTTCCCTCCTCCCATCCCCCCTCCTTTACCTTCTTCCCTCCTCTCCTCCCCCCTCATTTTCCCCTCCTTCCCTCATCTCCTCCCCATCCTTTCCCCCTTCTTCCCTCCTCTCCTCCCCCTCATTCTCCTCTTCTTCCCTCCTCCCCTCCCCCCTCCTTTACCTTCTTTCCTCCTCTCCTCCCCCCTCATTCTCCTCTTCTTCCCTCCTCCCCTCCCCCCTCCTTTACCTTCTTCCCTCCTCTCCTCCCCCCTCATTCTCCTCTTCTTCCCTCCTCCCCTCCCCCCTCCTTTACCTTCTTCCCTCCTCTCCTCCCCCTTCATTTTCCCCTTCTTCCCTCCTCTCCTCCCCCCTCGTTTTCCCCTCCTTCCCTCCTCGCCTTCCCCCTCATTCTCCTCATTTTCCCTCCTCCCCTCCCCCTCCTTTACCTTCTTCCCTCCTCTCCTCCCCCCTCCTTCCCTCCTCTCCTCCCCCCTCATTCTTCCCTCTTTCCCTCCTCGCCTCCCCCCTTCCTTTCTCATTCTGTTGCCAATGGCCATTTGGGTAATAGTGAACACTCAACGCAATAGGGTATTTGAATATTTTGTTGTCATTTTCTTTTTCTTTCTTTCATTGATTTTACGTTCCCGCTGCCAGTTCTTCGCTATTGTGGTGTTCACATCATATTACAATTTCTGATTTGTCGTTCGGTGTAAAACAGCATTTTAGAACATCTTGGGTGTAATCGTTTGTGGATATTTTCTGTGTTTTATGGTAGGTTTTTTATTCATCATCTCCTTTTCGTTT
>NC_091572.1:10215104-10217604 GCF_042767895.1 Penaeus vannamei
GTTTGTTCTAGTTTGATGATGTATCTCTTCGAACCGTTCGAATAAATATGTTCAACACAGCCCTGGCTCTTCTTTTCATTCTGATATATATATATATATATATATATATATATATATATATTTATATGTATGTATGTATGTATGCATGTGTGTGTGTGTGTGTTCGTGTGTGTGTGCGTGTGTGTGTGTATGTGTGTGTAAAAAAAACAATGCATAAGCTAGATTTAGTGAAATAAGTGACAGTTTCGGAATGGTCCTCGATTCTATATTTGGTCGGAAGGGGAAGGGAAGAGGAAGCAGTAAACGAGAGGCAAAAAGGGAAACACGGGGCAGGTGAAGCGAAGGGAGGTTAGGTCAGGTCGAAGTATCAGGCGGTCTATGTGAAGGGAGGCCGGCATACAGAAGAAGGCGGATGATGTGGGAAGCGAGGAGACTGTCGGCAGGAGAAAAAACGCTGTTCAAGTTGAAATTGAGCAGGAATTTGATTAAGGAAAATACCATCAGTCTGCGGGCATGGACATCAGCGGAAGGGCAGACAATGCGAGCTGCTGACTAATCCATCTGATGGCCTGTGTGCCACTGATGGCAGAAGAGGATTTAAGACAGACGCTCAGTAAAACTGGTCCCTGCTTGTCACAGGAAGCACACGGAACAGCAAACGTGCCCACCTTTGAGGTAGAGGGAGGCACGTATGAACCAGGTTACGGCGGATAGTGTTCACCTGGCGAAAGGTGAGTCTGCAGGAGGCAACGGAGAGAGTAGATCTCCTTAGTTTAGGGCAGAGTGGCAAGTCTTTAGGAGAGGAGTCGTTGTAGAAGGTACGCCGCGCCCTGGATTATGCGACGTCGAGAACATGGCGATAGTAGCCCAGTGTGGAAAATGAACAAAGGAAATCGGTCTCTCCTTCCAGGTACTAGGGGTCACAGATGCGGAGGGAGGAGGAACAGCGAGGTGAAAACTCCACTCTTCACATGATGTGGCCATGGCAACATGGCAACGGAGAAGCGATGGTACGAGAAGTGTATATTCATTCCACTGTGCATAGGTTTCTTTATATAGAGAAAGAAAAGTCTGCAAAGTGATGAACAAGAGCGTCCAAAAAGGAGAGCTTGTTGTCAACCTCCCATTCCCCTTTCAAACGGAAGGAAGGAGAGAAAGTACACCTGCGACAGGAAACAGTGCAGGGTCATGAGGCCAGAGCAACGACGACATATCTCAGCCACACGAGGTGAGAAGGAAGGGAGAAGCTCCGACTCGAACTCCATGAACAGGTTTGCCAGGACTAGGGAGAGAGGAGAGCCCATGGCACCACCGAACGTATGGGAGTAGAAGCGATCCTCAAAGGAAAAGGAATTTGACTCCACATACAAAGGAATCGGCTGGAGGAAGACGTGGTGGACAGAGTGAGACGAGGATCCTCGGCAGGGAGTTTCCTCGGAAGGAAAGCAAGGACGCCATCAAGCGGGACCTTGAAGAACAGGGAGTCAACATCCAGGGTCATCATGGTCGCCGGCGAGACACCACGGACACGGGAGATGAAGTCCTGAGAGCGGCGAAGGTGAGCAGGAGAGAAGGTGCCGAGAAGGGGCGTGAGAGACTTCGCCAACCAAACTGCAAGAGGGATCTGTTACAGATCCCCGGGAGGAGGTGATGGGGCGCAGAGGCACGGCTGGCTTATGGGTTTGGGGAAGCCCATAGATCCTGGGGGTCGCTGGTCAAAGAGACTTGGTGGAGGTGTCATCCAGCAGGTCCCGGGCCTTCTGCAGGTAGGAAGCACGGTCGAGAGAGACGAGGATCCTGCACATTTTCAACTTAAACGGCGATTTTTCTTCTACCGACAATCTCCTCGTTTCCTACATCCTCCACCTTCTTCCGTATGCCGGCCATCCTTCACATAGACTGCCTATATGTGTGTATGCATATATATATATATATATATATATATATATATATATATATATATATATATATATATATATATATATATATATATATATATATATATATATATATATGCATATATGTATGTTTATATATGTATAGCTTTATGTATATATATACATACATAATATATATGTATATATATGTATATATACGTACAGTAGACTGGCTCGGATTAATCATGCCCTTCTTGCCCTGAGAGGAGGCCCCCGTTCAATCAACCAGGACGTAGTTCGGATGGATCGAATGTGAGGAGCAGAATTACGGATATCAGTCTAAGGGATGCAATAATGACTGAAATATATATTGAAAGAGACGGGGGGAACTTTTTTATTCCTGTTTACCTGTGAATTTGTGGAATATATTGGAGACTTGCTTTATGAAATAAGTTGTATATTATTTCGAAAATAATTATCATGATAATAATCATCGTTTTATCTTAATTTCATACCATATTTACTGTATAGAAAAAAATCCGAAAATATTATCGGAACTGACATATTAATATTCGTCAGACGGAAATATCCCTCATTCCCATTATCCAAGAACCGGATATGAA
>NC_091572.1:10272604-10277604 GCF_042767895.1 Penaeus vannamei
TCTTGTTATCATTATTATCATCATTATCATCATAATTATCATTATCATTTCTATCAGTATTATCATCATTATCATCATTATTATCATTATCACCATTATTATTATCATCAATGTTTTCATTCTCATTGTTTTTGTCATTATCATGATCATCATTATTATTGTTATTACTGTTATTGTTATTATTACTCTCATCATTATTACTATTTTTTTTATTATCGCCATTCTTTGGATAAAAAGATATAAAACATTATTATCACAATAGTGACAGTGATCTTTATGATCATCATCACTACTTTTATCATCATCATCACTATTTCTGCCTAAGTAGAGTTCCATATTGCAAACAATGATCATATTACCTCCAGCTATCATTATCAATGTTTTTGTTTGTTTGTTTGTTTTGTGGGCGTGTGGGGGTGTTTTGAATCACCCTTCACTCTGATATCAATAATTGCCTCTTTAATCGTATAATTGGAACAAGACAGACATATAATACGAGAGACCAAAATGGACTGTCTTCGCCTGCACTCGGAGGCAACTGCATCGTGACGACGGATTTATGGGGATTTATGGGAGGGAGAAGGAGGGGGGGGGGTGAGGGAGGATTAAGGGGGGTGGGGGTGGGCGAGGACAGGGAGGAATTGAGGGGGGGGGGGGTGAGGGGGAAGTAAGGGAGGGGGGGCGGGGATAGGGAGGGATTGATAGGAGGGGGGAAGGTAGAAGGGGTTAGGAGAGGAGGGCGAGAAAGAAGGGGGGAAGAGTGTGGGGGTGAGGAGAGGAGGGTAAAACGAGGAGGGGGGAGCGGGAAGAGGGGAGGTGACCAGGGGTGGCGCGGTGGGGTTGTGGAGGGAGAGGAGTTGGGAAGGAGAGAGTGAGAGGGAGGGGAGAGGTGGAAGGAGGGAAGGGGTGGAGGGAGATGGAGAAGGAAGAAAAAGGGTGAAATGAAGAGGAATGATGGGGAGAAGTAGCGTATACGACAGAAATGGAGAGGAGGAACTAGGAGAGAAGAGGAAGAGGGATAAAGAAGAGAAGAATAAGGAAGTAGCGGAGAGGGGTGGGGCGAGGACGAAGGCGGATAAAAAAAAGTGGAGAAGGACAAGGAGAAAAATGACGAAGGCGATGATAAGTAGAAGGACGATGAGAAGAAGGAAGCAGAGGAGGGGAAAAAGGAAGATTAGGAAGGAGAAGATAGAAGAAAATGGAAAATAGAGAGAAAGAAAGAGTAAAGAAAGAAGCGTCGTAAGAACAGAAGGAAGATGGGAGAAAGAAGAGGACGTAGGGAATATGTAGTAAGAATACAAAGAGGAAGAGGAGAAGAAAGAGAAAGCGCAAGAGAAAAAGGACGATGAGAAGAAGAAAGAGTACGAAGAAGAAGGAGGAAGAGGAATAAAAAGAAGATAAGGAAAAGAAGAAAAAGGATAAGACCCAAGAAAAGTTGAACGAAGGGAAGGAAGAAACTTTACGAATACCGAGATGGGAAGAATAAGCAATAGTTCGAAAAGGAAGAGTAGGAGGAGGAGGAGGAGGACGAGTGAGTTGCAAGCACGAGGAGGCCAAGCGAGTCTTTGCGTCGCTGCCCTATGTAACGATCGACAGGTGTGTGTGTGTGTGTGTGTGGGTGTGTTTATGGGTGTATGTGTGCGAAGTACAGATGAAGGGACTAGAGCACGTCTGACCGTTTACGTGTGCGTGCGAGTGTGTGTGTGTGCGTCTACGTAGGAGAGTCACAGCGCGCTGGTGTATGCGTGCGTGTGTGTGTGTGTATGGTAAGCAACCGCCGCCGGTTCGTGGCGTGTGTGTGTGTGAGGCAGGAATCTACGTCTTTCATCATTCCCTCCCTAACCCCAATCTCCATTACCCCCTTCCCCCTTCCCCCTCGTCGCCCCACTACCCCCGGCACCTTCCCCTCCTCCTCTCCATCTCCCGTGCGCTCCCCCCGGCCCCTGCGCCCTCCATTCCCTCCCCCTACTTGGCCCCTCCTCGCGCCCCTACGGCTCATCCTCTACCCGCCCCTCCCCCTGGTAGCACTCCCCTCCCCCTGCAAGCACCCACCCCCTCCCCCTGCAAGCAGCCACCCTCTCCCCCTACAAGCAGCCACCCCCTCCCCCTGCAAGCACCCCCTACCCCTCCGCCGACTCTTGGCTCTCAAGAACTCTCTCTCGCCTCGCCTGATAAAATCCCATAAAGCATATAAACAGAGAAGGGATATAGAGAGAAAAAGGATAATAAAAAGGGCGAGGGAGAAGGGGAGAAAGAGGGAGTAAGTGAAATCGATGAAGGCTTGAGGAATGGAAGTGTAACATAAGCGAAGCTGCAGGACGCCCTGTCACTGGAGACTCGTCAAGCAAAAAAGAAGGCGCTGTGTGTCTGTATGTGCGTGCGTGCGTGTGTTCGTGCGTGCGTGGCTGAGGCGCGACACTGCTAAATACCAGTCTTGGGGGCGTCCTTGCCTTTATGGGCGCTTGACAGGGTTCGGGGAGGAAAGACACAGGCCCCCATTGTCCGCAAGCAGTGACTAGACGACTCCGTTTTTTTTTTCTTCTCTCTCTCTCTCCCTCTCTTTCTCCCGCTCATCGGGAGTTAGCAACGACGGCGACGCCAGGGTAATAAAGTACATTCTATAACGCAAGTGCTGGTAACGCTGCTATGCACGTCTCATTCGCCCGATGCCAGACGCCGCAAGCACAGGCCAAGACCCGCTCATGACCGGGCTTTCTCTGGCCTGTGCTAATTCATTCTTTCCCCTGAGGGGGCACTCGGGGGCCAGGTGCCTCGCGAACGTCCCAGGGGAGTGCCAAGGGAGCCAGGGGGGAGGGGAGCCCGTGGGAGGAGGCCCCAGACCAGGACGGACATAATTCCGGCATGCGACACCCGCTCGTCTACGGGTGGACGAGCTCCGCCGGCATTGAATATTACCAGCTACTGGTTTTTGCCGTCCTGATTTCTCGCCGGAGGACCCATTATCCCGCACATGAGATGTCCCGTGATAATGGCCATTCATAGGATGATTATCTTGGACTTCTGGTTTACGAGTCCAGGCCCCGTTTCGAAGCGAATGAGTTCTCGCCCCGTGTAATAGAGAAAAAAATCGTTCGCTTCTGTTCTAGACATGAGTAAAAAATATATACGTTGCAACATTTTGCCTGCAGACGAGACACGATCGCCCCGGCGCAGCGTTGCCGGCATGAGCTGGCTGTTTCGTCGCGGCGTAAAGAGCGGCCAAATACGCCGCCAAGGAGCGGGTCGAGCCGCTCGGCGGCGGAATGAGCGCCGCGGACTCGGCTTCGTCCCGGCGAGGGCCTGGCGGCGGCCGCGACTCGGCGGGGAGCGGCTTGCGCAACGGACGGGCGGCGCTTGCGAATTCGCGAGGCGGCGAGCGCGCGGCACGTATGGACGCCGCGGCCGACCATACAGCGACTGCAGCGCCACCTTCACGCGGCGCCGCCAACTACGGCGGGAAGAGGGAGCTGCTTGCAAGCACCGCGCCGCGTGCTGTGCAGGAGAGGGATCCGCTGCTGCACTTGGAGCGCGTCTCGCTGTGGGCGTTTTATGGAGAGAATATAGATGGATATAAATGTGAACACTGGATGCATGCACACACACACATACACACACAATCACAAATATATATACATATGTGTGTGTGTGTGTTTTGTGTGTGTGTGTGTGTGTGTGTGTGTTTTGTGTGTGTGTGTGTGTGTGCGTGTGTGTCTATATATATATATATATATATATATATATATATATATATATATATATATATATATATATATATATATATATACATATATATATATATATATATATACATGTATAACCTGTCCTCGTGATCTGCACAGGAAAACAGCGAGTGTAAATAACATTTTAAACATTAATCATTAAATCCTTTTGGTATATGTATTATCCTTCGCCTGCAAACTATTTCATTCCCTTTTTTCGCGGAGAATTGAAGCTCATGTTCATATTTGCAGCATTTTCATTCAGACACACAACCAAGATATTATATATAAAGCGGTTTACTCCTGTCTGATCCTGCCTTCCTTTCATGTGTTCTTTTTTTATTGTTTCTTTATTTCTGTTCACTCTGCTTTCATCGGGTTGTCGGTTGATGTCCGGGTGAAATTATTCGGTCTTGAGATTCATTCCGGATTTCATGTTGTTATTAACATTACTTTCTTCAATATCGGTGATTTTTTGTTGTTATTAACATTACTTTCTTCAAAATCGGTGATTTTATGTTGTTATTAACATTACTTTCTTCAATATCGGTGATTTTATGTTGTTATTAACATTACTTTCTTCAATATCGGTGATTTTATGCTGTTATTAGCATTACTTTCTTCAATATCGGTGATTTTACGTTGTTGTTAACATTACTTTCTTCAACATCGGTGATTTTATGTTGTTATTAACATTACTTTCTTCAATATCGGTGATTTCATGTTGTTATTAACATTACTTTCTTCAATATCGGTGATTTTATGTTGTTATTAACATTACTTTCTTCAATATCGGTGATTTTATGTTGTTATTAACATTACTTTCTTCAATATTGGTGATTTTATGTTGTTATTAACATTACTTTCTTCAATATCGGTGATTTTATGTTGTTATTCACTTTCTTCAATATCGGTGATTTTATGTTGTTATTAACATTACTTTCTTCAAAATCGGTGATTTTATGTTATTAACATTACTTTCTTCAATATCGTTGATTTTATGTTGTTATTAACATTACTTTCTTCAACATCGGTGATTTTATGTTGTTATTCACTTTCTTCAATATCGGTGATTTTATGTTGTTATTAACATTACTTTCTTCAAAATCGGTGATTTTATGTTATTAACATTACTTTCTTCAATATCGTTGATTTTATGTTGTTATTAACATTACTTTCTTCAATATCGGTGATTTTATGCTGTTATTAGCATTACTTTCTTCAATATCGGTGATTTTACGTTGTTTTTAACATTACTTTCTTCAAAATCGGTGATTTTAT
>NC_091572.1:10282604-10283815 GCF_042767895.1 Penaeus vannamei
GATTATTATTATCATTATTGTTTTATCATTATCATTATCATTTTTATCATTAGTATTATCCTCATCATTATTATTTTCATTATTATTATTATTATCATTATTATTATCCCTATCATTATTATTATTATCAATATCATTATTATTATCATTATTATTATTATTATTATTATTATTATTATTATTATTATCATTATTATTATTACTATTATTATCATTATTATTATTGTTATTATTATTATTATTATTATTATTATTATTATTATTATCATTATTAATATCATTATTATTATTATTATCATCATTATTATTATTATAATTATTATTATTATTATTATTATTATTATTATCATTATTATTATTATTATCATTATTATTATTATTATTATTATCATTATTACCCGTATTATCATTATTGTTATTTCATCATTATTATAATCATTATCAATATTATTACTATTATTGTTGGTTGTTGTTGTTATCACTTTCATTAGAATCATTATCTTTATCATTGCCATTTTCATTATTATCAGTAGTAGTAGTAACAGTGGTAGCAGTGTTTTAATTATCATTTTTCTTATCATTATTATTATCATGATTATTATCATTATCATTATCATTATCATTGTCTTTACTATCATAGATCACTGATAATTTTATTATATCATCCTCATTATCATTATCATATGCATTATCAATACTATTATTATCAATTTCTTTATCATCATTATTTTCATTATCGCCTTATTAATATTCGTAACATTCATTAAATCCAAGAGGAACATGATTAAAAGTGGTCGTAAGGAACATGCTTGTAGAGGAACATGCTTGAAGAGGAACATGCTTGAAGAGGAACATGCTTGAAGAGGAACATGCTTGTAGAGGAACATGCTTGAAGAGGAACATGCTTGAAGAGGAACATGCTTGAAGAGGAACATGCTTGTAGAGGAACATGCTTGAAGAGGAACATGCTTGAAGAGGAACATGCTTGAAGAGGAACATGCTTGAAGAGGAACATGCTTGAAGAGGAACATGCTTGTAGAGGAACATGCTTGTAGAGGAACATGCTTGTAGAGGAACATGCTTGTAGAGGAACATGCTTGTAGAGGAACATGCTTGAAGAGGAACATGCTTGTAGAGGAACATGCTTGTAGAGGAACATGCTTGTAGAGGAACATGCTTGAAGAGGAACATGCTTGTAGAGGAACATGCTT
>NC_091572.1:10294315-10302393 GCF_042767895.1 Penaeus vannamei
CAGACAGACACGCAAGCAGACAGACAGACAGACACAAACAGACACAGACAGACAGACAAACAGACACAAGCAGACACAGACAGACAGACACGCAGGCAGAGATCCCGCGGTTCTCACGTCCCGAGACTTCCGGCGATCCACTCAGACGCTCAGCGCTCGTGACGGTTCTCGTTTCTTAAGCCGTCATGCTCAGTCGCCGCAGAACAGCCTCTAAGGGTCCGAATTCCTTGCGAGGGGAAGCTGAGATCGTCTCTATGGACTGTTTTTAATTTACACTTTTTGGGGGGTGATTTTTACTTTTTTTCTATTTTCTGTTTTTTTTTCCCCTTTTCTTATGTTTGATTCAACCCCCCTCTTTCCTCTTTCTCTCTCTCCTCTCTCCTTCTCTTCCTTCTTCTCCTTCTTAACGAAACAATGGAAGTTAAAAAAAAAAAAATAAAGAAGTGGGAACAAAAAAAAAAGAAAAAAAAGTATTTGTACCATCACGCATCCGTCCAGCAAAAAGATAAAAGCAAAATGCACGAACATGTCTATTGTGGTCTTACTATCTTATAACAGTTCGATTACAATTGATCATTATTATTGTTGTTCTTTTGTTGCTGTTGTTTGTGTTACTATTGGTCATTATTGGTATCATTATCTATATTGCTTTTATCGCCATCCGTGCAGCTTACTTTTTTATTGTTATTATTCATATTACTATTATGATAATGATAATAAGAATAATAATAAGAATGTTATTATTATCTATCTTTTATATAGCTATTTTATTATCATTATTATTGTCATTATTAGTGTTAGTATTAGTATTACAATTAGCATTAACATTATCATTATTTGTATTATTATTATTATAATCACTGTTATTATAGCCATCATTGCTATATTCATTATCGTTATTACTATTGCTGGTGTTATTATTATTATTATTAACATTGTCATTATCATCATTATCTTCATCATTATCATTACCATCATCATCACCATTATTGTTATCGGTATTATCATCATTATCATCATCAATAATAATATGATTATTTCTATTATTATCACTATTATTCCTATCACTATTATCATTATTTTTTTTTATCAATATTATCATTATCATTATTATTATTACTGTCATTACTAATATTATCATCGCAATCCTTATCATCACTTATTATCATTACTACTAGTAGTAGTAATTGTAGTAGTAGTATCATTCTTACTGCTATTATCATCATAAGCATTATTACTAAGAATAATTTTTCCCTTATTAGTATGATAATTTTGTTACCAAGTAGTTTTATCACCATAATTATTGCCTCTATTTTTAACTATTATCTTTATCAGTAGAATTATTACCATCGTTATCATTGCATTTTTATAATTTCTCTTCATAGATTATGTTCCGATAACCTTTTTTGTGTTCCGCTTTCTCTCTCTCTCTCTCTCTCTCTCTCTCTCTCTCTCTCTCTATCTCACGTTCTCTCTGTCTCTCTCTCTCTCTCTCTCTCTCTCCCTCCCTCCCTCCCTCTCTCTCTCTCCCCTCTCTCTCTCTCTCTCTCTCTTCTTCTCTCCCTCTTCTTTTCCTCTTCTCTTCTCTCCCCTCTCTCTCCCCCTCTCCTTCTCTCTCTCTCTCTCTCTATCTCTATCTCCTCTCCCCTCTCTCTCTCTTCTTTCTTCTATCTCCTCTCCACTCTCTCTCTCTCTCTCTCTCTCTTTTCTCTCTCTCTCTCTCTCTCTCCCCCCCTCCTCTCTTCTTCTCCTCTCTCTTCTCTCTTCTCTTTCTCTTCTCTTCTCTTTTCTCTTCTCCTTTCTCTTTATATCCCCCTTCTCTTCTTTTCTCTTACTCCTCTCATTTCTTTCTTCCCCCTCTCTCTCTCTCTCTCTCTCTCTCTCTCTCTCTCTCTCTCTCTCTCTCTCTCTCTCTCTCTCTCTCTCTCTCTCTCTCTCTCAACATATCTATCGCTCTATCTACCTTTCTATCTCACTATCTATCAATCCATCTATCCCGACACCCGCCCTCGACCCTAGAAGGGAAAGACATCCAGCATTTCGAAATATCCACTTTGATCCGAAATTTTACCCTCCGGCGCTGCCTCCCCATTGGCTGAAGGAAACGGGGTCCGCGTGCCTCGGATTACTAGCCTCGCAACAGGCAACGGCGGCGAGTGCGGAAGAGAAAAGAAAGATCGGCAACGTCTATGCGATTCGATCGCGTGTCAAAGGGTTTTTTTTTTATGGGAAGGGTTTCAGGGTGTCGAGAGGGTTTCGGAATCGGTAAAGAAGGGCAATAAGTGAATGGAGTCAAGGCTGTTGTGGTTTTTATAAGAGGGTTTCGGGTGTTCTTGGCCAGGAAGTGTTCGGGGAGTTTCAAATTTGGTCAGTAAAAAGAAAGAATGAATTGGGAAGGCTGTGTGAGTCTTTTTTTTATTGGAAGGTTGTGTCTAGACCTCTTGCTGGGCTTGTATATAAGGGGTTTCTGAATTGGTAAAGAAATACAGTGTATGATCGACAGCGAAGGACGTGTGTGGTCTCCATGGTTTCACTGGGGCAGTTGTATTGTTTTTTTAAGTGGTTGTAGCAAGGGTGTCAAACTCGAAACCTTTTGCGGGTCAATTTTCCCTTCAGTTTCCTCTTGAGGGCCAACAAAAATTCATACTTTGCTTCCCAGGATTAAGATACTAAAACTGGTATTGTGTACTTGTACGCAAATTTTATTTTTACTCATCAGATATTAGATGGCGATATTAATGGTAAGAAATTGTATGTGGCGTTTTTTTTTATGGTGCCCATAATTTCAGAGGCTAATAATTGTGACATATTACAATAATTAACCTCTGAAATGATCACCGATGGGTGATTTCATTCATCAAGCAGAATAATATTTAAGAATGTAACAGTGTAAGTGATATTCTTAAATGACGAAGGCCTGGCTTTATTGATCATGTAAAATAGCCGACAATAAGAATGAAAGAGCCAATGTACTGCGGACAGCACAGAGACGTATGGCGCACCGCGTGTTTGACTCCCTTGGCTCATAGAAATACGATAAAGAAATGGGCTAGGCTGTGTGAGGGTCTATGGAAACGTCTCAGTTTTTTCTTTACTTTTCTTTCTTTCTTTTCTTTTTTTTTTTTTTTTGGATGGAATGGTGTCAAGGGAAGAGCTTTCTTTTTCTGTTTATCTGTCTATCTATCTATTTATCTCTTACTCCTTCTCTTTATACCCCCTTCTCTCGCTCACCCCCCCCCCCCCTCCTCTCCTCCTCTCTCTCTCTCTCTTTCTCTCTCTCTCTCTCTCTCTCTCTCTTTTCTCTCTCTCTCTCTCTCTCTCTCTCTCTCTCTCTCTCTCTCTCTCTCTCTCTCGTTTTTTTTTTTTTTTAACGAAAAGGTCACTTGTTGGAAACATGTTAGGGGGTTCAAACTGTATAAATATTGATAAACAGGCAAGTAGACTAATGAATATGATAAAGAGAAAGCCTTTTCCCTTCCCCTTACCCCTACCCTTACCCCTTCCCCTTACCCCTCTGGAAGGGAATGAATCAGTAAATAAACATATACTAAACTGATATAGATACATGTGTGGTTGAATGAATAAGCAGATGAGATAATATAGCTAGGTTTTCAAAACTGAAAAAGATATTTTAGGCACGCACACACACATATACATACATATAAACAAACGGACTGAGAGACAGACAGACAGAGACTTTAAGACAGGGGGGGGAGGGAGTGAGAGAGAAAGAGAGAGAGAGAGAAACACACAGACAGATAGACAGGCAGACAGACAACTGAAGGAGACAGACAGATAACTAGAAAGAGACAGAAAGATAAGTAGACAGACATACAGAGATAGAAACAGACAGACAGGTAGGGAAGATGTGTGTGTGTGTGTGACTAGAAAAACACGAGAGAAAGACAAGCAGATATGCAAACAGAAACCCAGTAAAAGAGACACAGATAAAGAAACAGAGGGAGAGAGAGAGAGGCAGACAGACAGGCGGACACACACACACAGACAGAGCGACTGACAGGCTGATGAACAAGAAAGTAAATAGATGAATTGGATGTATTGATAAACAAATAAATGCGACAGTCTTTCTTAAGAAAAAACAAAATGAAATAAGAATGTAAATAGAGAGTAAAAGAATGGATAATTAGATATATAAACAACCAAATAATTGTATTGTCCGTTTCTCAGGATCTTGCCAGGAAAACAGCAAGGCACTTAAAATACATAAAATATAAGTCAACAGATTAATAAAGTTATGAGCATATCCACGCTAACACATACAGACATAGATACGTATAATGCACGTATGTATAGATAACCATTCAAATAAACAAACAAATGAACTGATAAAGAGACATTCTCAGTTTATATGTTTCATAAAGAATTAAAAGAAAAAATTACAATTACAAAACAAAAAAGGAAAGAAATTGATCTAAACTGATGAATTTGCACCTAAATATACATGGACAGAAGTAAAAAATGTCGCAAAAGTGTCAAAAAGTCAAAAATAGACCAAAATGAAAAAGATACAGACGGACACACCTAAGAGACAGAGAAACAGACAGACACCTAACAGACAGAGAAACAGAGAATGTAAACAAGAAGAAGTCACCTTTTTTTACCCAATTCGAAACAAATAGATGACCAACAACATGAACTTAATTAGATATTACAAGTAGCATAGATAATTATAAACCATCAGATAGTAAGTGTCATAAAATATGCCCAACATACGGCGGTGCCATTTATGGAAGCCGAAACAACCATTATCATATTATCCTTATTATCCTAATGGGAGAGAAAAATAAGCGTGAAATGAATTGTTTCGTGACTCCCCCCCTCTCTACCCCCCCTAATGAGAAAGAGGGGGGGGAAGGGGGAGAGGGAGAGGAGAGGGAGGGAGGAAGGAAGAGAGCGAGAAAGAGAGAGAGAGAGGGGAGGGAGGGAGATAAAGGGAGAGAAAGGAAAGAGAGAGAGAGAGAGAGGGGGGGGGAGGAAGATAATGAGAGAGAAGGAAAAAAAGAGAGAAGGGGGAGGGAAGGAGGGGAGAGAAAAAAGAGAGAAAGAGAGAGAAAGAAAGAGAGAGAGAGAGAGAGAGAGGGAGAGAGAGAGAGAGAGAGAGAGAGAGAGAGAGAGAGAGAGAGAGAGAGAGAAAGAAGAGAGAGAGAAAGAAGAGAGAGTGGAGAGAGAGATAGAGTGATAGAAGATAGATAGAGAGAGAGAGAAAGGGGAGACAGAGAGAGAGAGAGAGAGAGAGAGAGAGAGAGAGAGAGAGAGAAGAGAGAGAGAGAGAGGAGAGAGAGAAAAGAGAGAGAGAAAGGGAGAAAAAGAGAGAGGGAGAGGGAAAGAGAGACGCAGACAGACAGAGACAGGGAAGAAGAAAGGAAGGAAGGAGAGGAGGGAAAAGAGAGGAGAGAAAAGAGAGAGAGAGAGATGGAAAGAAAGAAAGAAAGAGAGAGAGAAGGGGGGAGGCAGATAGAGAGAAGGGGAAAGGGATAGAAGGAAGCAGAGAGAGGGGGGAGGGATGAGAAAGAATTACAAAATTCCTTTCTTCACTGCCACCACTCCTACACTTTCAGAAAGAGAAAGACATAGACAGTGACAGACAGACTGTTAGACAGACAGACAGACAGAGAGAGAGCGTCGATTGCCATTCCTTATCGATATATCTTTTTCTTTCGTGTTTTTTAAAATGATTTACTGCACGTGTGTCTATTACTGTTGACTGTCTGAGATGGTGGTGAGATATGCGATTAAAATTGCCTGTGTGTTCTGTGTTCTTTGATGTGTGTGTTTTAACCTTTTTTCTTTCTTTTTTTCTCTTGTTCTTTTTCTTTTTATTTCTTTTTTTCCTCGGAATTCTTTGTTTTTTGGTCTATTTTTTTCTCTTAGCGTACTTTTTGTGTGATGTTTATTTTTATGTTCAACTTTTTATCTCTTTTCTTTTATTCCTTTCTGTTTCTCTTTCTGGCTTTTGTATCTGAGGCTGTTGTTAACTCTTTCTATCTGTGTCTGTCTGCTTCTCTTCTTCTCTTTCTTCCTCCTCTTCCCTTCTCTCTACCCCTTCTTCCATCATTCGTTCCCACTTCCCCCTCCCCCCTACACCCTCCCTCCCCCCTCCCACTCGTCTCCATCCCCGTATTTCTTCTCCCTTCTCCCCCACCCCCACTCCTACCTCCCTCCCCTCCCTTCTTTTCCTATCCCTGCTCTCCCCTCTCCTTCCCCTTCCCTCCACCCTCTTCCCTTTATCTTTCTCCCATTTCTCACGCCCCTCCACTTTCCCCCAACCCAGTCCCCTTTCCCCCTTCCCCCCTCTCCTTCTCCTTCACCCCCTCCCCTCCTCTCCAATTTCTCACACACCCCACCCCCCAATCTTCCCCCCTTTCCCTCTTCCCCTCCCCCTTCCCCTCCTCCTTCTCTTCACCCCCACCCCTCTCTCCCCTTTCTCACGCCCTCCTCTCCCCCACTCTTCCCCCTCCCCTCACCCTTTACACCCAACTCTTCCCCCCTCCCCTCACCCCACTCTTCCCCCCTCCTCCCTCACCCTCTCCTTCTCTTCAACCCCTCCCCACCCCTCCCATTTCTCACGCCCCCCACCCCCACTCTTCCCCCCTCCCCTCCCATTTCTCACGCCCCCCTCCCCCTCCCCGCGCCACCTCAAACCTCCTTATCACAAGTGTACCATAATTGGAGCCAACCTCATGGGGATGGCGAGGTGAGGGGGAGGGGAAGGGGGGGGGGGGGGGTAGATAATATAAATGAAGGGGGTGCAGTGAAGGGGGGGTGGGGGGGGGGGGGGCGGGGGAGGGGGAGGGAGGGAGGGAGGGAAGGAGGGAGAGGCAACCACACGCCATCGGAAAAAAAACATTGGAGTTGACCCATATCTACGTCATAGGGAGGGGTGGGGTGGGGAAGGGATGAGGAGAGAGGAGTAGGATGAGGATGATTAAGGGGGGGGGGGGTCGAAAGAGGAGAGATAAAGAAAGGGGGGGGTTAAGAAGGATGGGTCGAGGAGAAAGGGGTGGGCCCGAGAGGTGGGGGGTGGGGGGGATGGAGGGATGAAGGAGGGACAAAAAGGTAGTAAAGGTAGAGTAAGGAAGGGGGGGAGGGGGCTAAAGAGGAGGAGAGTCAGAGAAAGAAGGATAAGGAAAGTCCGTTGAGATTAAGAAGAGTAACCGAGAAACAAACAAACAAACAAAAAAAAAAAAAAAAAAAAAAAAAAAAAAAACTCAAATAAATGCATAAAAAAGATAAATAAATATCAATACATTTACGTTCTCGTCGTGACTTCAACGTTGAATGCCAGGGAAGAGCTGCAGTGTCATGATATCAATTACTATCCCTAATCATTACTATCAATATGATGATTTTCATTAATTACTGGTTAAGTCTGTAATCCTTTGCCCGTTTCTCAATTACATGTGCGTGTGTAGTGTCAGGTTTTTTAAAAATCATCGATACACAAATATAATCTCATTAATATATGATTGAGAGGGTGAATAAATTTGAAAGTTCAGTTTGTTAATGAATTAGATACAGAACAGAAATGGAGACTGAATGACGAAGAAATAATTGGAACACAGGCGCTTTTTCTCCTCTTATGCTCCTTCCCCTCAACTCCCCTCAACATGTAGCTCCCCTCACCCCATACTCTCTCCTCACCACATCTCCTTTGCTCCTCTCCCCTCGCTAAACCTCCTCCCCTCACCCCATACCCTCTCCTCACCACATCTTTGCTCCTCTTCCCATCTCTCCATCTCCTCCCCTCACCCCATACTCTCTCCTCACATCTTTGCTCTTCTCCCCTCTCTCCATCTCCTCCCCTCACCTCATACTCTCTCCTCACCCCATCCCACCCCCCTCGATTCCCCGTGGCCACATCTCCCCTCCTGTTCTCCCCTCACCCACCTCCTCCCCCCACTCTATCTCCTCTCTTTACCCCCTTTCCCGTCGTCTCCCCGTTTGCCCCTCGTTCCATTTTTGGCCCATTGCTCCATCTCCCCTTTCTCTGTCTCTATCCTTCGCCCCATCTTCTGTTCTCCTCCTTTCCTCCGTCAGCCCTTCCTTCCCCTCACCCC
>NC_091572.1:10322893-10329657 GCF_042767895.1 Penaeus vannamei
GTCATTGTTAATGAATTGAATACCAGTAGATATTTCTTTTGCACTCACAGAGCTGTTTCAGTCAATCCTTGCTATGGAGGGAGACATCAAGGAATTCCTGCAAATCAAGGCCAATATTTGCTCCTGTGATTTTTACCAAAAATTTAGAAGAAAATGCGTGCAAAAGGCGACTTTTCTTTGATGATAGTGTTATTACCAATAAATCTCAATACGATGTTTTAAAAATCCACTGATATCTCTCTCTTTGCTAACGAAATATGAAAATCAATTGCTGATAGGAAGGTTGAAATAAGAAGCTCCTTCACACTACCTAGAGCATACGGCGCTGTCACCTACATCTCACAAAACGAAAACAATATATATATTCATTGCAATGACCGTACTTTCCAGGGTTCACTATTAGACCCACTATTTTTGTTTGCTATATAAGTGATACAATTAAAGCCAGTCTCTTTCACTTTGATACTGATGTTACTCTTCTGGAAAATCGACTCTAGAATTCATATCAGAGAACGGTTCATTCTAAAGAAACTAACGCTAAATACTGCAAACCCACAATTTTGTAATCTTTCACAGAAACAAAGATATGTACTTACTGTGACATATGTTTCCCTTGCAGTTCGTCCTCTTCAAAGAAATATGAGTACGAGATCCTTGGGCATTTATGATGGATTTGCAGCTGAACTGAAAATCGCATATTAGCAGCATTTAGTCCTTTTTTTTTTTTTTTTTTTTTTTTTTAAGAAGAAGAAGAAGAAGAAAAGTGTGGATGAACATACCAAGTGAGAAAATGATGTAATTACCAAATAAATCTATGATTATTTATCATATCTCCAGCTTACATATGGCCAGACAGTTACAGAGCAAATAATTCTAAAGTCATCAAAACCTTTGCATACAATTATACGTTGTCATACCAGGACTAAAAATGTATGGCCACACATATGAAGTCTTTGTCAATCTTATTCCCCGAAAGCCGACTGAAATGAACACTTACCGTTCTGGACCATACTTTTCTAGAAGTCTTGATACTTATGATATATTTGGATTTAGAATTCCCCAAAGATCGTGATAGAATTCGAACCTTTAAGCATACACTGGAATTTATCTACCATTGCGATATGAATTATATTGTAAAACATCATTATCTTTTACTCTTTCTTTAACTTTACATTCCTCTGTTGCAATTTAAATGCAGAACATAAATGCAGAACATGAAGATAATCTTGTGTAAACATCCTCACCGGAAGCTAAAACATATTAAAACTAAGCTGTATCTTGCGACCATCCAATAAATTATTAATACTTCTACCTTTTTCCTACAGTATTACATCAAGTTACCCGGTGTTTGTAGAAACAGTTATTGTTGCAAGTGAATTTTTAATATAAACCCCTTTTTATACGAATCACTGATGATGGTTGCATTTATGATAACGGAATAGTGCTTCACTGGCCTTCCTCGGGGACTCTCGCTCCTGGAGGGCTTACCCGTGTTACTTTTATTATGTTATAAATGTAAATTCATAATGCTCTTTGTTTGACTTCATAAAAACCTTTGATTTTGATTCCTCCTGTGCTTCTCCTCCCTCCTCCTCCTCTTCATCTTCCTTTTCATCCTCTTTCTCTTTGTACTCCTCCTCTTCCTCCGATTCATCTTCCTCTTCCTCTTTTTCCTCCTCTACCACAACTTCTTTCACTTCGTCCTTCTGCTCCTGCTCCTCCTTATCGAACTTTTCCTCATCCTCATTCTCATCCTCCTTCCCTTCTCTTGTTACACCCCCTCTTCTCCTTCTTTTTCTTCCTCATGATCCTCTTCCTCCTCCTCCTCCTCCTTCTCCTCCTTCTCTTCCTCCTTTTCTTCCTCCTTCTCTTGTCTCTCCTCCTCCTCCTCCTCCTCTTCCTCCACCTCTTCCTCCTCTTCTTTTTCCCCCTTCTCTTCCTCCTTCTCCTGTTCCTCCTCCTCCACCTCTCCTTCCTCCTCCTCCTCCTCCTGCACCTGTACTGTCTCTCGTTGTGCCTAGTTTTTATGTCCAGTATTGTTAAAGTGGCGTAAAAGAAACGAGAAAATAAAGAGATACGAATAAAGGAGAGAAAGAGAAAAAGAGAGAGAGAGGGAGAGAAAGAGAGAGAGGGGGGAAAGGGAGGGAGGAAGGGAGAGAAAGAATGATAGAGGGGGAGAGAGAAAAAAAATGATGGGAAAGAGAGAGAAAAAAGAAAAAATAATAATAAATTGATGAAATAAAGGATTGACGAACCGGAGAAGGAAGGGGGAGGGAATAAGATAGAGAGAGGGAGGGAAGTGTAGAAGGAGGGGAGGTGGGGTACGAAAGAAGGGAGGAGGGGAAAGAGCAAGGAGGGAAGTGGGGGAAAGAAAAGAGGGAGGTAAAGGGGAGGGGGAGGGGGAGGCAATAGGCAAGAAGTGATAGGGAGGTGAAGCGGGGGAAGGGGGAGGGGAGAAGGGAGGGGGAGTCGGTGGGGGAAGAAGTAATGGGGAGGGGAGGGGGGGGAGGGAGAAGGGAGGGGGAGGCGGTAGGGGAAGAAGTGATGGGGAGGGGAGGGGGGGGAGGGAGAGAGCCATAAAGTGTGACCAGTCTTGCATGACGCTGCTTACACC
Source organism: Penaeus vannamei (assembly GCF_042767895.1). Taxonomy (NCBI): domain Eukaryota; kingdom Metazoa; phylum Arthropoda; class Malacostraca; order Decapoda; family Penaeidae; genus Penaeus; species Penaeus vannamei. The sequence continues at coordinate 10,325,508 of NC_091572.1, forward strand.
TGTGGCCGTTTTCATCGCGGAGAAATATCAATAAACATAAAATTCCAAAATCATTGCCGAGTCTTTAGCGAAAATAAACATCAGAAAATAAAATAAGAATTATACATATTTCATTTTCTCTCCTTTCACAGGAAGAAAAAAAGATGGAAACTAACTGTGACGGAAAATTTTGTTGCCTACGTGTTAAGGTGCACGTAGGTGTAGGTGTGTGCGTATGTGCGTGCGCGTGTGTGTGTGTGTATGTCCACGTGTCTGTATATCCGTGTGCGTGTGTGATTTTCCTTAGCCTGGGTGTAATAAAACTGGTTTACCATTATCTTACTCCGCCTCACCTCTGATCTCAACATTTCCAATAGTTATAGTGGAATTTCCAATATTGTCTTTTATCTCTTTCCTTTATTTCACCGTTATCTCCCTCTTTTCTCATTCCCTCTTGACACCATCGGTTCAAAGCTTTCAGAAATAAAAAATCATCAATCAAAACTATCAACTGCAACATCCTTTCATCGTGATAAAAGTTTGCAAAATACGAAAAACGAGACACACAAAAAAACGCAAGAAAACACTTATCTTGATGGCTTTTCGTTCCTTATAGATATAGACGTCGGAGAAGAAGGTTCGAATCCCTTTTATAGACGTTCGTAGCCCGAGGAAACGTGTGTGAAACGTGTCGCTTCCTGATTTGTGCTCTTCTTTTTTGTGTTTATCTTCTGCTTTGTCTTTTCTTCTTTGTTTATTTTGTTAAATTCCTTTGTTTTTTCTTACTTTCTCGCAATTTTTATTCTATTTGTCTTTTTTTTTCTTCTTTTCATCTTTCTTCTTTCTCTTATGGACCTCCTTCTTTATCTTCCTTTTTATTAATATTTCCATCCTCCTGTTTCCTTGTTAACACACGTCTCCTTCCCTCCTTTTCTTTTTATGATTAATTTTATCATTTCATTTACTCATGATCTTCAATTTTCCTTAGTAAATAAAACGTGAATAATATTAAATTCATTCCCAGTGTAATTTTATGCACATATATGGAACTATATATGTATCTATCAATATATATTCATATTTGTGTGTGTGTGTGTGTGTGGGCGTGTGTGTGTGTGTGTGTGTGTGTGTGTGTGTGTGTGTGTTTTGTATGTGTGAGAAAAAGAGACAGACAGACAAGCAGACAGACATAGAAGTCAGATAAAGAGATAGACAGAAACAGACAGAGCGACAGAAAGACCGACAAACAGCCAGCCAGACAGATAATAATGGAAAAAAGAGAATCAGCCAAGCATTCATTTTACGTTCTTCTTCTTCTCCTTCCACCTCCTGCTCTTGCATAGCACTTGCAGTCGCGAATTCACCCCCTAAGTTCGCCTCTTTGTACACAAGCACAAGCCTTTCCCCTACGGCGCGCCTTCACCCCGGGGTCGCCTCTAACCTCCCTTCTCCCCCTCTCCCCCCTCCCCCCTTCATCCTCTCCCGATTTCCCCCTCCCCCTTCGAGCAACCACCCACCCTCCCCCCCCTTATCTCCCCCTTCACCCTCAAAGCCTTTTCTACCTTCGCTTCCTCCTCCCTTTCCTTGCCTCCCTCTCATTCCACCCCCTCCCTCTCTCTCCATTTATTCCCTCTCCTTTCATTCCCTCTCCCCTCCCCCTTTCCCCCCTCTCATTCCACCCCCTCCCTCTCTCTCCCTTCATTCTCTCCCCTTTCATTCCCTCTCCCTTCCCCTTCTCGCACCTACCTCCTTCTAGGTCTTTGTCTCCTTCTTCCCCCCTCCCTTACCCACCTTTACCCCCTCCCCGTCCGTTTCTTCACGCCCCCGCCCCCTAAACCAGCTCTCCGTACGAAGGAGGGGGGTAGGGGGAGAGTGGGAAGGAGGGGAACGGGAGGGGGAGACAGCAGCGGGAGGGAGAGGAGGAAGAGAGAGAGAGGGGGGAGGGAGAAGAGGGGTGTGAGGGTAGCAAGAGAGAACGGGGATGAGAAGAGCGAAGTGGGAGGTAGAGGAGGAAGAGAGAGAGGGGGGGAGAGAGAGAGAGGAGAGGTGGGGGAGGTGAGAGTGAGCCAGTTAGGGGAGGGTATTGGGGAGAGGAGGGTGGGCTAGCCTGAGTGGAAGTTGGGGAGGGGAGGATGCTCCAGTCGAAGGAGGGAAGGAGGGAGGGGAGGGTGTGTCAGCTGGGGGAGAGACCGGGGTAAGGGAGAACGTACCTGTTGGAGGAGGGAGCCAAGGAGGGGAGAGGTCCTAGTCGGAGAAGTAGGAAGTGGGTATGGGGAGGGTAGCTAACTGGGTGGGGGGAAGTAGGTAGGGGAAAGGGTCAGCTAGAGGGGGATCTAAGCAGGGGAGGAGGAGGGGAGATGGCAGGGGAGGGGGCCATCTCGTGAGGGGCAGGAGACAGGGAAGGAGGCAGGGGAGGGGACCGGCTGGAAGAGGGGAGGAGGCAGGGGAGGGGACCAGCTGGAGGGGGGGGGGGAATAGGCAGGGGAGGAGGGGAGGAGCAGGGAAGGAGGCAGGGGAGGGGGGGAGGAGCAGGGAAGGAGGTAGGGGAGGGGGGGGGGAGCAGGGGAGGGGGGCCAGCGGGGAATTTCTTAGTAGCCTTTAACAGTTACCTGAACTCTTGCTTAGTTAGCATGCCTACTAAGGTCGATGGCCGACTTAACATCTGATTTGCATTATTTTTTTTCTCCCTCTCCTCTTTTTCTTATGCTTGTGTGCTTTTACCGGGGAGGAACAAGCGTCATTTGCTTTCGCCCAAGCACCACTATAACGAGGAGAGGCGGCAGCGGCCCAGTGCATCCCCTGCCACACTGCGAAGCCCCCAATCACACGCCTTTTCCAGATGCCCGACCCTGCACTTTCGCATTCTGAGAGAGACACTGAACTGAGGGTATTATTGTCCATCAACCCTTCCGTTGACCTCCCCGTACCCCCTACCCCCCCCCCGACCCTCTCCCCTTCCGCTCCCCTACCCGTACCCCCTACACCGCCCCTTTCTTCCCCTCCGCTCCCCTACCCGTACCCCCTACCCCCCCTTCCCCTCCGCTCCCCTACCCCTACCACCCCCCCTCTTCCCCTCCGCTCCCCTACCCGTACCCCCCAACCCTTCCTTCCGATACATTGTCTGAGTTCCCCCTATCCCCTACCCCCCCTATTTACCTACCCTTCCCCTGTCTGTCTCTTACTCCTCCCCCCCCCCCCCCGCGCCCCCGCTTTGCCCCTTTCGTCTTCTTCGCCAAAATTTTACTATTTTTCTTATTATTTTCCTCTTCCATATGTTCTTCGTCTTCTTCTTCTTCTTCGTCTTTTTCTACTTCTGCTTCTTTTTCTTCTTCTTCTTCTTCGTCTTCTTCTTTTTTCATTTTCCTCTTCTATATCTTCTTCTTCTTCTTCGTCTTCTTCTACCTTTTCTTCTTCATCATCTTCGTCTTCTTCCTTTTTTCTTTTTCTTATTCTTCTTCTTCTACCTCTTCTCTTTCTTCTGTTTCTCCCCAATCTACATCTATTTAGTCTTCTTTGTATTATTATTGGAATTAAATATGTCATTATTACTATTATCAGTATCATTGATATCATTATCGCTAGCATCATGATTGTTATTACCATTATTATTATCACATTGTTGTTGTTGTTATTATAATCATCAGTATCAGTTATTGCTATTATTGCCATTATTATTATTATCATCGCATCATCATTATCATCATATTAACGTGATTTTTTTTATTATTACTTTTATCATTATCATAATCATTGTTGCTATCGTTACTATCATTATCATTATTACTATTGATATTATCATTATTATCATTATTATTAATAATATCATTATTATCATCTTTACTATTGTTATTATTATCATTGTTATTACTATTATCACCATTATTATTACTATTATTATCATAATCATCACTACTATTACTGCAATCATTATTATCCTCATTGTTATTGTCATCATTATTATTGTTGTTGTTTTCAGTATCATTATCATCATTAGTAGTAGTGTCATTATCGCTATTATCATTCTTGCTGTTTTCATTGTTATTATCTTTATCATTATCAATTTTATTTTTTTCATTATTTTGCTATTATTGTTACTATTATTATCATTATTATCGACATTACTCCTATTGTTGTTATTATTATTATTGTTATTTTCGATGTTATCATTATT
>NC_091572.1:10330157-10352657 GCF_042767895.1 Penaeus vannamei
TAATAATAATGATAATAATAATGGAAATAAAAATAATGATAACAATGATATGATAATAATGACAATAATAACAATAATGATGATAACAATGACAATTACAATGCTAATAGTAATAATATCAATAATAATAATATTGATAATAACAATGATAATAATAATCATCATAACAATAATAAATATAATAAGAATACTAATAAAAATGGCAATAACAAAACTAATATTGATAATAACAATATTAACAACAATAATAGTAGTAGTAGTAGTAGTAATAGTAATCTTACTAATAATTCAGATTTATTTATTTATCAGGTTCCTTCAGATTTCCGGCATTGATTTCGAAGCGCATTTTCAAATCTACCGCATTGGCTCGCAACTATTTTATGGAATTGCTGTTTATGTTTAGATGGCGATGTACTCAAGAATCAGCTCTCGGGTCTTGCTTGCATGTGCTAACAGGTAATCCCGGTCATTCCTTAAGAGAAAGGAAGAGAGAGAGAGAGAGAGAGAGAGAGAGAGAGAGAGAGAGAGAGAGAGAGAGAGAGAGAGAGAGAGAGAGAGAGAGAGAGAGAGAGAGAGACAGACAGACAGACAGACAAACAGAGACAGAGACAGAGAAGGAAGGAGAGAGAGACAGAGAATAAGAAAACGATGTGAACAAACGCACACGACCAAGCGAATGCCAACTCTCTCCCGAAGAGCGCATTTTTTCGAAACCCTGAACGAGCGAGCCTCCCATTCCCTCGTTGTTTCCCATTCAATTATATGCTAACCGTTTCCTTGCGTTCCCTTGATCTTGCTCACTCCATTCTCTCGCCTATAGACAGCAATGACATTGGACTGCCAATGTGCTGAGCGGGGACAACGGAATCTATTGCATGGGCTGTGTACACATCAGAATTCAATTTGTCCTGAGTTAGAGAGTGCCGGGTCAGGCGTCTTCCGTCGGGGATTAGAGAGCGCCGGCACAAAACGCACTTGGGTCCAAATTAGAGAGTGCTGGCTTGGCTGATCACAGGTCGAGATTCGGAAAGTGCTTTTGAAAGAGCTAGAGTAAAGGAAGAGAGGGAAGAGGAAGATAAAATGGGAAAAAATGGAACGAAAAGAGAGGATCTACAAGGATCTTAAGTGGTGCTCGAGAGATATAAATTGATGGGTTTATTGTAAGGTAAACAGATGGGCAGAGAACAGGAAGGAGTGTGTGTGTCAAGCAAATAGAATGATAAATACACTAACTGACAGAAAGAGAGACAGAAGAGACAGGAAGACAAATATACAAGACACACAATCGAAGAGAGAGAGAAAAGGAGGAAGAACAATGACAGAGAGTGAAAAGTAGAATGGGAGAGCGAGACAGTTGAACTAATGTATTCACTTCATTACGTATTCAGACCAACTTTGCTTTTTCACTCATTTTTCTCTCTCTTTCTCTCTCTCTTTGAATTCTCATTGGTTATGTATCATGGCAAATATATTGCAGTTTATCCTCGTATTACAAATGACCTAAAACGAAATAAGGACAAAAAAAAAGTGAAAAAGAAAGAATGTCCACTCTATGTGTCACAGCCTTGAACGTACTCGAAACATAAATGTTTCACCTGCACTTGAGATCTCCCGAAGACCGGTCATGGGAACACTGTTTCATGGACACATACACACTCTCACGCTCATGCACGCACACATATGCAATCTCATTCTCATTCTATTACTGTTTCTCTCTTAATCTTCTCTTTGTATGTGTGCTTGTTTTCCTATATCTGTCCATCGGCCGGTTTGTTAAAATTGTGAGAGTTCCGACCCAATTAATATTCATATATACGGACATGCATATGCGCAGAAATGAATGCATAACCGTTTATCTATCTGGTAGATATACATTTATCTATCTATCTTTGTTATTATGTATGTCTAGACTGGTAGATGTGCATTTATTTCTGTGTATAAGTCCGTATTATGAATATTTATTGGGTCGGGCCTAGCACAATTTTAACAAATCGGCCGTATGTTTCATTTTCATACGTTTTGTCTCTGTCTCTTTGTCTCTCGCTCTCTGTCGGTTTGTCTTGAGCTCTCCCCCTCACTCTGTATCTATCTGTCTATCTCTCACTCTATTTCGCTCTCACTCGCTTACTCATTCTCTCTCCGTCTGTTTATATCTCTTTGTCTCTCTCTCTCTCTCTCTCTCTCTCTCTCTCTCTTTCTCTCTCTCTCTATCTATCTATCTATCTATCTATCTATCTATCTATCTATCTATCTATTTATCTATCTATCTCTCGCTCTCGCTCTCGCTCTCACTCTCTGTCTCTCTCTCTCTCTCTCTCTCTCTCTCTCTCTCTCTCTCTCTTTCTCTCTCTTTCTCTCTCTCTCTCTCTCTCTCTCTCTCTCTCTCTCTCTCTCTCTCTCTCTCTCTCTCTCTCTCTCTCTCTCTCTCTCTCTCTCTCTCTCTCCCTCCCTCCCTCCCTCTCTCTCTCTCCACGTCTATTCCCCAGTTTCTTCTCCTTCACCATGCAATCTCAGACACGTAGATGCACAGTAAGAAAACAACCAAAAATCCTCAAGCCACACCAGAGACTCGCTCCTGCTGTGAGAACAATAACTGCAAAATCACGCAAGAAATCTATCATGCAAACGAAGAACAACGGTGTAAAGAAATGTAATAATAATAGAATAAGAGAAGAAAGCAACACGAAACAAAATAAATAAGTAAATAGGATATATATTTTTTTAAATCTAGTACACAGAATTTGGTTTTGTGTATAGTAAGAGTACTGATGTCTGGCAACAATTTTGCTTTTTTGAGACTTTCTTCTCACTATAACAAGGGTACATTGCAGATATAACCTAAAGGAATATCATGAAGGACGTAGAGCAATGTTATATCACCAATCTTGATACTTTCACTTGATGTAATACAAAGACAAATATATATATGTTTTGCACAATGTTAAAGACATTAATCCAACGAAACCGAGGCAGCCTATAATGATATTTATTTTCGGTCGTTTGCAGTCACAAAACAAAACAAAAAATGGCTTAAATTATGAAAGAAAAGGATGGGTAAAAAGTTATTGACACTTCTCATCAACTGAAGTACGTGTAAGGAAAATTTGTACACACATAAAACAAAAAAAGAAAAAGAAAATGGTTAAAATCAAGGAACTTAGAACCAGGAATCCTGAAGCAAGCAAGCTACTAGAACCAGGAATCCTGAAGCAAGCAAGGTACTAGAACCAGGAATCCTGAAGCAAGCAAGCTACTAGAACCAGGAATCCTGAAGCAAGCAAGGTACTAGAACCAGGAATCCTGAAGCAAGCAAGGTACTAGAACCAGGAATCCTGAAGCAAGCAAGCTACTAGAACCAGGAATCCTGAAGCAAGCAAGCTACTAGAACCAGGAATCCTGAAGCAAGTAAGGTACTAGAACCAGGAATCCTGAAGCAAGCAAGGTACTAGAACCAGGAATCCTGAAGCAAGTAAGGGACTAGAACCAGGAATCCTGAAGCAAGAAAGGTACTAGGACCAGGAATCCTGAAGCAAGCAAGGTACTAGAACCAGGTATCCTGAAGCAAGCAAGCTACTAGAACCAGGAATCCTGAAGCAAGCAAGGTACTAGGACCAGGAATCCTGAAGCAAGCAAGGTACTAGAACCAGGAATCCTGAAGCAAGCAAGGTACTAGAACCAGGAATCCTGAAGCAAGTAAGGTACTAGAACCAGGAATCCTGAAGCAAGCAAGCTACTAGAACCAGGAATCCTGAAGCAAGCAAGGTACTAGAACCAGGTATCCTGAAGCAAGCAAGGTACTAGAACCAGGAATCCTGAAGCAAGCAAGGTACTAGGACCAGGAATCCTGAAGCAAGCAAGGTACTAGAACCAGGAATCCTGAAGCAAGCAAGGTACTAGAACCAGGAATCCTGAAGCAAGCAAGCTACTAGAACCAGGAATCCTGAAGCAAGCAAGGTACTAGAACCAAGAATCCTGAAGCAAGCAAGGTACTAGAACCAGGAATCCTGAAGCAAGCAAGGTACTAGGACCAGGAATCCTGAAGCAAGCAAGGTACTAGGACCAGGAATCCTGAAGCAAGAAAGGGACTAGAACCAGGAATCCTGAAGCAAGCAAGGTACTAGAACCAGGAATCCTGAAGCAAGCAAGGTACTAGAACCAGGAATCCTGAAGCAAGCAAGGTACTAGAACCAGGAATCCTGAAGCAAGCAAGGGACTAGAACCAGGAATCCTGAAGCAAGCAAGCTACTAGAACCAGGAATCCTGAAGCAAGCAAGGTACTAGAACCAGGTATCCTGAAGCAAGCAAGGTACTAGAACCAGGAATCCTGAAGCAAGCAAGGTACTAGAACCAGGAATCCTGAAGCAAGCAAGGGACTAGAACCAGGAATCCTGAAGCAAGCAAGGTACTAGAACCAGGAATCCTGAAGCAAACAAGGGACTAGAACCAGGAATCCTGAAGCAAGCAAGGTACTAGAACCAGGAATCCTGAAGCAAGCAAGGTACTAGAACCAGGAATCCTGAAGCAAGCAAGGGACTAGAACCAGGAATCCTGAAGCAAGCAAGGTACTAGAACCAGGAATCCTGAAGCAAACAAGGGACTAGAACCAGGAATCCTGAAGCAAGCAAGGTACTAGAACCAGGAATCCTGAAGCAAGTAAGGTACTAGAACCAGGAATCCTGAAGCAAGCAAGGGACTAGAACCAGGAATCCTGAAGCAAGCAAGGTACTAGAACCAGGAATCCTGAAGCAAGTAAGGTACTAGAACCAGGAATCCTGAAGCAAGCAAGGTACTAGAACCAGGAATCCTGAAGCAAGCAAGGTACTAGAACCAGGAATCCTGAAGCAAGTAAGGTACTAGAACCAGGAATCCTGAAGCAAACAAGGGACTAGAACCAGGAATCCTGAAGCAAGTAAGGTACTAGAACCAGGAATCCTGAAGCAAGTAAGGTACTAGAACCAGGAATCCTGAAGCAAGTAAGGTACTAGAACCAGGAATCCTGAAGCAAGTAAGGTACTAGAACCAGGAATCCTGAAGCAAACAAGGGACTAGAACCAGGAATCCTGAAGCAAGCAAGGTACTAGAACCAGGAATCCTGAAGCAAGCAAGGTACTAGAACCAGGAATCCTGAAGCAAGTAAGGTACTAGAACCAGGAATCCTGAAGCAAGCAAGGTACTAGAACCAGGAATCCTGAAGCAAGCAAGGTACTAGAACCAGGAATCCTGAAGCAAGCAAGGTACTAGAACCAGGAATCCTGAAGCAAGCAAGGTACTAGAACCAGGAATCCTGAAGCAAGTAAGGTACTAGAACCAGGAATCCTGAAGCAAGCAAGGTACTAGAACCAGGAATCCTGAAGCAAGCAAGGTACTAGAACCAGGAATCCTGAAGCAAGTAAGGTACTAGAACCAGGAATCCTGAAGCAAGCAAGGTACTAGAACCAGGAATCCTGAAGCAAGCAAGGTACTAGAACCAGGAATCCTGAAGCAAGCAAGGTACTAGAACCAGGAATCCTGAAGCAAGCAAGCTACTAGAACCAGGAATCCTGAAGCAAGCAAGGTACTAGAACCAGGTATCCTGAAGCAAGCAAGGTACTAGAACCAGGAATCCTGAAGCAAGCAAGGTACTAGGACCAGGAATCCTGAAGCAAGCAAGCTACTAGAACCAGGAATCCTGAAGCAAGCAAGGTACTAGAACCAGGAATCCTGAAGCAAGCAAGCTACTAGAACCAGGAATCCTGAAGCAAGCAAGCTACTAGAACCAGGAATCCTGAAGCAAGCAAGGTACTAGGACCAGGAATCCTGAAGCAAGCAAGCTACTAGAACCAGGAATCCTGAAGCAAGCAAGGTACTAGGACCAGGAATCCTGAAGCAAGCAAGCTACTAGAACCAGGAATCCTGAAGCAAGCAAGGTACTAGAACCAGGAATCCTGAAGCAAGCAAGCTACTAGAACCAGGAATCCTGAAGCAAACAAGGGACTAGAACCAGGAATCCTGAAGCAAGCAAGGTACTAGAACCAGGAATCCTGAAGCAAGCAAGCTACTAGAACCAGGAATCCTGAAGCAAGCAAGGGACTAGAACCAGGAATCCTGAAGCAAGCAAGGTACTAGGACCAGGAATCCTGAAGCAAGCAAGCTACTAGAACCAGGAATCCTGAAGCAAGCAAGGTACTAGGACCAGAAATCCTGAAGCAAGCAAGCTACTAGAACCAGGAATCCTGAAGCAAGCAAGGTACTAGAACCAGGAATCCTGAAGCAAGTAAGGTACTAGAACCAGGAATCCTGAAGCAAGCAAGCTACTAGAACCAGGAATCCTGAAGCAAGCAAGCTACTAGAACCAGGAATCCTGAAGCAAGCAAGGTACTAGAACCAGGAATCCTGAAGCAAGCAAGGTACTAGAACCAGGAATCCTGAAGCAAGCAAGGTACTAGAACCAGGAATCCTGAAGCAAGTAAGGTACTAGAACCAGGAATCCTGAAGCAAGCAAGGTACTAGAACCAGGAATCCTGAAGCAAGCAAGGTACTAGAACCAGGAATCCTGAAGCAAGCAAGCTACTAGAACCAGGAATCCTGAAGCAAGCAAGCTACTAGAACCAGGAATCCTGAAGCAAGCAAGCTACTAGAACCAGGAATCCTGAAGCAAGTAAGGTACTAGAACCAGGAATCCTGAAGCAAGCAAGGTACTAGAACCAGGAATCCTGAAGCAAGTAAGGTACTAGAACCAGGAATCCTGAAGCAAGTAAGGTACTAGAACCAGGAATCCTGAAGCAAGTAAGGTACTAGAACCAGGAATCCTGAAGCAAGCAAGGTACTAGAACCAGGAATCCTGAAGCAAGCAAGGTACTAGAACCAGGAATCCTGAAGCAAGCAAGGGACTAGAACCAGGAATCCTGAAGCAAGCAAGGTACTAGAACCAGGAATCCTGAAGCAAGCAAGGTACTAGGACCAGGAATCCTGAAGCAAGCAAGCTACTAGAACCAGGAATCCTGAAGCAAGTAAGGTACTAGAACCAGGAATCCTGAAGCAAGCAAGGTACTAGAACCAGGAATCCTGAAGCAAGTAAGGTACTAGAACCAGGAATCCTGAAGCAAGTAAGGTACTAGAACCAGGAATCCTGAAGCAAGTAAGGTACTAGAACCAGCAATCCTGAAGCAAGTAAGGTACTAGAACCAGGAATCCTGAAGCAAGCAAGGTACTAGAACCAGGAATCCTGAAGCAAGCAAGGTACTAGAACCAGGAATCCTGAAGCAAGCAAGCTACTAGAACCAGGAATCCTGAAGCAAGTAAGGTACTAGAACCAGGAATCCTGAAGCAAGCAAGGTACTAGAACCAGGAATCCTGAAGCAAGTAAGGTACTAGAACCAGGAATCCTGAAGCAAGCAAGGGACTAGAACCAGGAATCCTGAAGCAAGCAAGGTACTAGAACCAGGAATCCTGAAGCAAGCAAGGGACTAGAACCAGGAATCCCGAAGCAAGCAAGGTACTAGAACCAGGAATCCTGAAGCAAGCAAGGTACTAGAACCAGGAATCCTGAAGCAAGCAAGGGACTAGAACCAGGAATCCTGAAGCAAGCAAGGTACTAGAACCAGGAATCCTGAAGCAAGCAAGGTACTAGAACCAGGAATCCCGAAGCAAGAAAGGTACTAGAACCAGGAATCCTGAAGCAAGCAAGGTACTAGAACCAGGAATCCTGAAGCAAGCAAGGTACTAGAACCAGGAATCCTGAAGCAAGCAAGGGACTAGAACCAGGAATCCTGAAGCAAGCAAGGTACTAGAACCAGGAATCCTGAAGCAAGCAAGGTACTAGAACCAGGAATCCTGAAGCAAGCAAGGTACTAGAACCAGGAATCCTGAAGCAAGCAAGGGACTAGAACCAGGAATCCTGAAGCAAGCAAGGTACTAGAACCAGGAATCCTGAAGCAAGCAAGGTACTAGAACCAGGAATCCTGAAGCAAGCAAGGGACTAGAACCAGGAATCCTGAAGCAAGCAAGGGACTAGAACCAGGAATCCTGAAGCAAGCAAGGTACTAGAACCAGGAATCCTGAAGCAAGCAAGGTACTAGAACCAGGAATCCTGAAGCAAGTAAGGTACTAGAACCAGGAATCCTGAAGCAAGCAAGGGACTAGAACCAGGAATCCTGAAGCAAGCAAGGTACTAGAACCAGGAATCCTGAAGCAAGCAAGGTACTAGAACCAGGAATCCTGAAGCAAGCAAGGGACTAGAACCAGGAATCCTGAAGCAAGCAAGGTACTAGAACCAGGAATCCTGAAGCAAGCAAGGTACTAGAACCAGGAATCCCGAAGCAAGCAAGGTACTAGAACCAGGAATCCTGAAGCAAGCAAGGTACTAGAACCAGGAATCCTGAAGCAAGCAAGGTACTAGAACCAGGAATCCTGAAGCAAGCAAGGTACTAGAACCAGGAATCCTGAAGCAAGTAAGGTACTAGAACCAGGAATCCTGAAGCAAGCAAGGTACTAGAACCAGGAATCCTGAAGCAAGCAAGGTACTAGAACCAGCAATCCTGAAGCAAGTAAGGTACTAGAACCAGGAATCCTGAAGCAAGCAAGGTACTAGAACCAGGAATCCTGAAGCAAGTAAGGTACTAGAACCAGGAATCCTGAAGCAAGTAAGGTACTAGAACCAGGAATCCTGAAGCAAGCAAAGGACTAGAACCAGGAATCCTGAAGCAAGTTAAGTACTAGAACCAGGAATCCTGAAGCAAGCAAGGTACTAGAACCAGGAATCCTGAAGCAAGCAAGGTACTAGAACCAGGAATCCTGAAGCAAGCAAGGTACTAGAACCAGGAATCCTGAAGCAAGCAAGGTACTAGAACCAGGAATCCTGAAGCAAGCAAGGGACTAGAACCAGGAATCCTGAAGCAAGCAAGGGACTAGAACCAGGAATCCTGAAGCAAGTAAGGTACTAGAACCAGGAATCCTGAAGCAAGCAAGGTACTAGAACCAGGAATCCTGAAGCAAGCAAGGGACTAGAACCAGGAATCCTGAAGCAAGCAAGGTACTAGAACCAGGAATCCTGAAGCAAGCAAGGGACTAGAACCAGGAATCCTGAAGCAAGCAAGGTACTAGAACCAGGAATCCTGAAGCAAGCAAGGTACTAGAACCAGGAATCCTGAAGCAAGCAAGGTACTAGAACCAGGAATCCTGAAGCAAGCAAGGTACTAGAACCAGGAATCCTGAAGCAAGCAAGGGACTAGAACCAGGAATCCTGAAGCAAGCAAGGTACTAGAACCAGGAATCCTGAAGCAAGCAAGGGACTAGAACCAGGAATCCTGAAGCAAGCAAGGTACTAGAACCAGGAATCCTGAAGCAAGCAAGGTACTAGAACCAGGAATCCTGAAGCAAGCAAGGGACTAGAACCAGGAATCCTGAAGCAAGCAAGGGACTAGAACCAGGAATCCTGAAGCAAGTAAGGTACTAGAACCAGGAATCCTGAAGCAAGCAAGGTACTAGAACCAGGAATCCTGAAGCAAGCAAGGGACTAGAACCAGGAATCCTGAAGCAAGCAAGGTACTAGAACCAGGAATCCTGAAGCAAGCAAGGGACTAGAACCAGGAATCCTGAAGCAAGAAAGGTACTAGAACCAGGAATCCTGAAGCAAGTAAGGTACTAGAACCAGGAATCCTGAAGCAAGCAAGGTACTAGAACCAGGAATCCTGAAGCAAGCAAGGTACTAGAACCAGGAATCCTGAAGCAAGCAAGGTACTAGAACCAGGAATCCTGAAGCAAGAAAGGTACTAGAACCAGGAATCCTGAAGCAAGTAAGGTACTAGAACCAGGAATCCTGAAGCAAGTAAGGTACTAGAACCAGGAATCCTGAAGCAAGCAAGGTACTAGAACCAGGAATCCTGAAGCAAGCAAGGGACTAGAACCAGGAATCCTGAAGCAAGAAAGGTACTAGAACCAGGAATCCTGAAGCAAGCAAGGTACTAGAACCAGGAATCCTGAAGCAAGCAAGGTACTAGAACCAGGAATCCTGAAGCAAGAAAGGTACTAGAACCAGGAATCCTGAAGCAAGAAAGGTACTAGAACCAGGAATCCTGAAGCAAGTAAGGTACTAGAACCAGGAATCCTGAAGCAAGCAAGGTACTAGAACCAGGAATCCTGAAGCAAGCAAGGGACTAGAACCAGGAATCCTGAAGCAAGCAAGGGACTAGAACCAGGAATCCTGAAGCAAGCAAGGGACTAGAACCAGGAATCCTGAAGCAAGCAAGGTACTAGAACCAGGAATCCTGAAGCAAGCAAGGTACTAGAACCAGGAATCCTGAAGCAAGAAAGGTACTAGAACCAGGAATCCTGAAGCAAGCAAGGTACTAGAACCAGGAATCCTGAAGCAAGCAAGGTACTAGAACCAGGAATCCTGAAGCAAGTCAGGTACTAGAACCAGGAATCCTGAAACAAGCAGGGGACTAGAACCAGGAATCCTGAAGCAAGCAAGGGACTAGAACCAGGAATCCTGAAGCAAGCAAGGGACTAGAACCAGGAATCCTGAAGCAAGCAAGGTACTAGAACCAGGAATCCTGAAGCAAGCAAGGGACTAGAACCAGGAATCCTGAAGCAAGCAAGGGACTAGAACCAGGAATCCTGAAGCAAGCAAGGGACTAGAACCAGGAATCCTGAAGCAAGCAAGGTACTAGAACCAGGAATCCTGAAGCAAGCAAGGGACTAGAACCAGGAATCCTGAAGCAAGCAAGGGACTAGAACCAGGAATCCTGAAGCAAGCAAGGTACTAGAACCAGGAATCCTGAAGCAAGTAAGGTACTAGAACCAGGAATCCTGAAGCAAGCAAGGTACTAGAACCAGGAATCCTGAAGCAAGTCAGGTACTAGAACCAGGAATCCTGAAGCAAGCAAGGGACTAGAACCAGGAATCCTGAAGCAAGCAAGGGACTAGAACCAGGAATCCTGAAGCAAGCAAGGTACTAGAACCAGGAATCCTGAAGCAAGCAAGGTACTAGAACCAGGAATCCTGAAGCAAGTCAGGTACTAGAACCAGGAATCCTGAAGCAAGCAAGGGACTAGAACCAGGAATCCTGAAGCAAGCAAGGGACTAGAACCAGGAATCCTGAAGCAAGCAAGGGACTAGAACCAGGAATCCTGAAGCAAGCAAGGTACTAGAACCAGGAATCCTGAAGCAAGCAAGGGACTAGAACCAGCAATCCTGAAGCAAGCAAGGGACTAGAACCAGGAATCCTGAAGCAAGCAAGGGACTAGAACCAGGAATCCTGAAGCAAGCAAGGTACTAGAACCAGGAATCCTGAAGCAAGAAAGGGACTAGAACCAGGAATCCTGAAGCAAGCAAGGTACTAGAACCAGGAATCCTGAAGCAAGCAAGGGACTAGAACCAGGAATCCTGAAGCAAGCAAGGGACTAGAACCAGGAATCCTGAAGCAAGCAAGGGACTAGAACCAGGAATCCTGAAGCAAGCAAGGTACTAGAACCAGGAATCCTGAAGCAAGCAAGGGACTAGAACCAGGAATCCTGAAGCAAGCAAGGGACTAGAACCAGGAATCCTGAAGCAAGCAAGGTACTAGAACCAGGAATCCTGAAGCAAGCAAGGTACTAGAACCAGGAATCCTGAAGCAAGTCAGGTACTAGAACCAGGAATCCTGAAGCAAGCAAGGGACTAGAACCAGGAATCCTGAAGCAAGCAAGGTACTAGAACCAGGAATCCTGAAGCAAGTCAGGTACTAGAACCAGGAATCCTGAAGCAAGCAAGGTACTAGAACCAGGAATCCTGAAGCAAGCAAGGTACTAGAACCAGGAATCCTGAAGCAAGCAAGGTACTAGAACCAGGAATCCTGAAGCAAGCAAGGGACTAGAACCAGGAATCCTGAAGCAAGCAAGGGACTAGAACCAGGAATCCTGAAGCAAGCAAGGTACTAGAACCAGGAATCCTGAAGCAAGCAAGGGACTAGAACCAGGAATCCTGAAGCAAGCAAGGGACTAGAACCAGGAATCCTGAAGCAAGCAAGGTACTAGAACCAGGAATCCTGAAGCAAGCAAGGTACTAGAACCAGGAATCCTGAAGCAAGTCAGGTACTAGAACCAGGAATCCTGAAGCAAGCAAGGGACTAGAACCAGGAATCCTGAAGCAAGCAAGGGACTAGAACCAGGAATCCTGAAGCAAGCAAGGTACTAGAACCAGGAATCCTGAAGCAAGTCAGGTACTAGAACCAGGAATCCTGAAGCAAGCAAGGGACTAGAACCAGGAATCCTGAAGCAAGCAAGGGACTAGAACCAGGAATCCTGAAGCAAGCAAGGGACTAGAACCAGGAATCCTGAAGCAAGCAAGGTACTAGAACCAGGAATCCTGAAGCAAGCAAGGGACTAGAACCAGGAATCCTGAAGCAAGCAAGGTACTAGAACCAGGAATCCTGAAGCAAGCAAGGTACTAGAACCAGGAATCCTGAAGCAAGTCAGGTACTAGAACCAGGAATCCTGAAGCAAGTCAGGTACTAGAACCAGGAATCCTGAAGCAAGCAAGGGACTAGAACCAGGAATCCTGAAGCAAGTCAGGTACTAGAACCAGGAATCCTGAAGCAAGCAAGGTACTAGAACCAGGAATCCTGAAGCAAGCAAGGTACTAGAACCAGGAATCCTGAAGCAAGCAAGGTACTAGAACCAGGAATCCTGAAGCAAGCAAGGTACTAGAACCAGGAATCCTGAAGCAAGTAAGGTACTAGAACCAGGAATCCTGAAGCAAGCAAGGTACTAGAACCAGGAATCCTGAAGCAAGCAAGGGACTAGAACCAGGAATCCTGAAGCAAGCAAGGGACTAGAACCAGGAATCCTGAAGCAAGCAAGGGACTAGAACCAGGAATCCTGGAGCAAGCAAGGTACTAGAACCAGGAATCCTGAAGCAAGTAAGGTACTAGAACCAGGAATCCTGAAGCAAGAAAGGTACTAGAACCAGGAATCCTGAAGCAAGAAAGGTACTAGAACCAGGAATCC
This sequence comes from Penaeus vannamei, assembly GCF_042767895.1. Lineage (NCBI taxonomy): Eukaryota > Metazoa > Arthropoda > Malacostraca > Decapoda > Penaeidae > Penaeus > Penaeus vannamei. The sequence goes on from NC_091572.1 coordinate 10,343,123, forward strand.
TGGAGCAAGCAAGGTACTAGAACCAGGAATCCTGAAGCAAGAAAGGTACTAGAACCAGGAATCCTGAAGCAAGAAAGGTACTAGAACCAGGAATCCTGAAGCAAGCAAGGTACTAGAACCAGGAATCCTGAAGCAAGCAAGGTACTAGAACCAGGAATCCTGAAGCAAGAAAGGTACTAGAACCAGGAATCCTGAAGCAAGTAAGGTACTAGAACCAGGAATCCTGAAGCAAGAAAGGGACTAGAACCAGGAATCCTGAAGCAAGCAAGGTACTAGAACCAGGAATCCTGAAGCAAGAAAGGTACTAGAACCAGGAATCCTGGAGCAAGCAAGGTACTAGAACCAGGAATCCTGGAGCAAGCAAGGTACTAGAACCAGGAATCCTGAAGCAAGTAAGGTACTAGAACCAGGAATCCTGAAGCAAGCAAGGTACTAGAACCAGGAATCCTGAAGCAAGCAAGGGACTAGAACCAGGAATCCTGAAGCAAGCAAGGGACTAGAACCAGGAATCCTGAAGCAAGTAAGGTACTAGAACCAGGAATCCTGAAGCAAGCAAGGGACTAGAACCAGGAATCCTGAAGCAAGCAAGGGACTAGAACCAGGAATCCTGAAGCAAGCAAGGTACTAGAACCAGGAATCCTGAAGCAAGTAAGGTACTAGAACCAGGAATCCTGAAGCAAGCAAGGTACTAGAACCAGGAATCCTGAAGCAAGCAAGGTACTAGAACCAGGAATCCTGAAGCAAGTAAGGTACTAGAACCAGGAATCCTGAAGCAAGCAAGGTACTAGAACCAGGAATCCTGAAGCAAGCAAGGGACTAGAACCAGGAATCCTGAAGCAAGCAATGTACTAGAACCAGGAATCCTGAAGCAAGCAAGGTACTAGAACCAGGAATCCTGAAGCAAGAAAGGGACTAGAACCAGGAATCCTGAAGCAAGTAAGGTACTAGAACCAGGAATCCTGAAGCAAGCAAGGTACTAGAACCAGGAATCCTGAAGCAAGCAAGGTACTAGAACCAGGAATCCTGAAGCAAGAAAGGTACTAGAACCAGGAATCCTGAAGCAAGCATGGTACTAGAACCAGGAATCCTGAAGCAAGTAAGGTACTAGAACCAGGAATCCTGAAGCAAGCAAGGTACTAGAACCAGGAATCCTGAAGCAAGTAAGGTACTAGAACCAGGAATCCTGAAGCAAGCAAGGTACTAGAACCAGGAATCCTGAAGCAAGCAAGGTACTAGAACCAGGAATCCTGAAGCAAGAAAGGTACTAGAACCAGGAATCCTGAAGCAAGTAAGGTACTAGAACCAGGAATCCTGAAGCAAGAAAGGGACTAGAACCAGGAATCCTGAAGCAAGCAAGGTACTAGAACCAGGAATCCTGAAGCAAGCAAGGGACTAGAACCAGGAATCCTGAAGCAAGCAAGGGACTAGAACCAGGAATCCTGAAGCAAGTAAGGTACTAGAACCAGGAATCCTGAAGCAAGCAAGGGACTAGAACCAGGAATCCTGAAGCAAGCAAGGGACTAGAACCAGGAATCCTGAAGCAAGCAAGGTACTAGAACCAGGAATCCTGAAGCAAGTAAGGTACTAGAACCAGGAATCCTGAAGCAAGCAAGGTACTAGAACCAGGAATCCTGAAGCAAGCAAGGTACTAGAACCAGGAATCCTGAAGCAAGTAAGGTACTAGAACCAGGAATCCTGAAGCAAGCAAGGTACTAGAACCAGGAATCCTGAAGCAAGCAAGGGACTAGAACCAGGAATCCTGAAGCAAGCAATGTACTAGAACCAGGAATCCTGAAGCAAGCAAGGTACTAGAACCAGGAATCCTGAAGCAAGAAAGGTACTAGAACCAGGAATCCTGAAGCAAGCAAGGTACTAGAACCAGGAATCCTGAAGCAAGAAAGGGACTAGAACCAGGAATCCTGAAGCAAGCAAGGGACCAGAACCAGGAATCCTGAAGCAAGTAAGGTACTAGAACCAGGAATCCTGAAGCAAGAAAGGGACTAGAACCAGGAATCCTGAAGCAAGCAAGGTACTAGAACCAGGAATCCTGAAGCAAGCAAGGTACTAGAACCAGGAATCCTGAAGCAAGCAAGGGACTAGAACCAGGAATCCTGAAGCAAGCAATGTACTAGAACCAGGAATCCTGAAGCAAGCAAGGTACTAGAACCAGGAATCCTGAAGCAAGAAAGGTACTAGAACCAGGAATCCTGAAGCAAGCAAGGTACTAGAACCAGGAATCCTGAAGCAAGAAAGGGACTAGAACCAGGAATCCTGAAGCAAGCAAGGGACCAGAACCAGGAATCCTGAAGCAAGTAAGGTACTAGAACCAGGAATCCTGAAGCAAGAAAGGGACTAGAACCAGGAATCCTGAAGCAAGCAATGTACTAGAACCAGGAATCCTGAAGCAAGCAAGGTACTAGAACCAGGAATCCTGAAGCAAGAAAGGTACTAGAACCAGGAATCCTGAAGCAAGCAAGGTACTAGAACCAGGAATCCTGAAGCAAGAAAGGGACTAGAACCAGGAATCCTGAAGCAAGCAAGGTACTAGAACCAGCAATCCTGAAGCAAGCAAGGGACCAGAACCAGGAATCCTGAAGCAAGTAAGGTACTAGAACCAGGAATCCTGAAGCAAGAAAGGGACTAGAACCAGGAATCCTGAAGCAAGCAAGGGACTAGAACCAGGAATCCTGAAGCAAGAAAGGTACTAGAACCAGGAATCCTGAAGCAAGCAAGGTACTAGAACCAGGAATCCTGAAGCAAGAAAGGTACTAGAACCAGGAATCCTGAAGCAAGTAAGGTACTAGAACCAGGAATCCTGAAGCAAGAAAGGTACTAGAACCAGGAATCCTGAAGCAAGTAAGGTACTAGAACCAGGAATCCTGAAGCAAGAAAGGGACTAGAACCAGGAATCCTGAAACAAGTCGGGTACTAGAACCAGGAATCCTGAAGCAAGCAAGGTACTAGAACCAGGAATCCTGAAGCAAGCAAGGTACTAGAACCAGGAATCCTGAAGCAAGCAAGGTACTAGAACCAGGAATCCTGAAACAAGTCGGGTACTAGAACCAGGAATCCTGAAGCAAGCAAGGGACTAGAACCAGGAATCCTGAAGCAAGCAAGGTACTAGAACCAGGAATCCTGAAGCAAGCAAGGGACTAGAACCAGGAATCCTGAAGCAAGCAAGGTACTAGAACCAGGAATCCTGAAGCAAGCAAGGTACTAGAACCAGGAATCCTGAAGCAAGCAAGGTACTAGAACCAGGAATCCTGAAGCAAGCAAGGTACTAGAACCAGGAATCCTGAAGCAAGCAAGGTACTAGAACCAGGAATCCTGAAGCAAGCAAGGGACTAGAACCAGGAATCCTGAAGCAAGCAAGGTACTAGAACCAGGAATCCTGAAGCAAGCAAGGTACTAGAACCAGGAATCCTGAAGCAAGCAAGGTACTAGAACCAGGAATCCTGAAACAAGTCGGGTACTAGAACCAGAATCCTGAAGCAAGCAAGGTACTAGAACCAGGAATCCTGAAGCAAGGAAGGTACTAGAACCAGCAATCCTGAAGCAAGTAAGGTACTAGAACCAGGAATCCTGAAGCAAGTAAGGTACTAGAACCAGGAATCCTGAAGCAAGCAAGGTACTAGAACCAGGAATCCTGAAGCAAGCAAGGTACTAGAACCAGGAATCCTGAAGCAAGTCGGGTACTAGAACCAGGAATCCTGAAGCAAGTAAGGTACTAGAACCAGGAATCCTGAAGCAAGCAAGGTACTAGAACCAGGAATCCTGAAGCAAGTAAGGTACTAGAACCAGGAATCCTGAAGCAAGTAAGGTACTAGAACCAGGAATCCTGAAGCAAGCAAGGTACTAGAACCAGGAATCCTGAAGCAAGCAAGGTACTAGAACCAGGAATCCTGAAGCAAGTAAGGTACTAGAACCAGGAATCCTGAAGCAAGCAAGGTACTAGAACCAGGAATCCTGAAGCAAGTAAGGTACTAGAACCAGGAATCCTGAAGCAAGAAAGGTACTAGAACCAGGAATCCTGAAGCAAGTCGGGTACTAGAACCAGGAATCCTGAAGCAAGTAAGGTACTAGAACCAGGAATCCTGAAGCAAGTAAGGTACTAGAACCAGGAATCCTGAAGCAAGCAAGGTACTAGAACCAGGAATCCTGAAGCAAGCAAGGTACTAGAACCAGGAATCCTGAAGCAAGTAAGGTACTAGAACCAGGAATCCTGAAGCAAGCAAGGTACTAGAACCAGGAATCCTGAAGCAAGTAAGGTACTAGAACCAGGAATCCTGAAGCAAGAAAGGTACTAGAACCAGGAATCCTGAAGCAAGTCGGGTACTAGAACCAGGAATCCTGAAGCAAGCAAGGTACTAGAACCAGGAATCCTGAAGCAAGCAAGGTACTAGAACCAGGAATCCTGAAGCAAGTAAGGTACTAGAACCAGGAATCCTGAAGCAAGCAAGGTACTAGAACCAGGAATCCTGAAGCAAGCAAGGTACTAGAACCAGGAATCCTGAAGCAAGCAAGGTACTAGAACCAGGAATCCTGAAGCAAGTAAGGTACTAGAACCAGGAATCCTGAAGCAAGCAAGGTACTAGAACCAGGAATCCTGAAGCAACCAAGGTACTAGAACCAGGAATCCTGAAGCAAGCAAGGTACTAGAACCAGGAATCCTGAAGCAAGTAAGGTACTAGAACCAGGAATCCTGAAGCAAGCAAGGTACTAGAACCAGGAATCCTGAAGCAAGTAAGGTACTAGAACCAGGAATCCTGAAGCAAGCAAGGTACTAGAACCAGGAATCCTGAAGCAAGCAAGGTACTAGAACCAGGAATCCTGGAGCAAGTAAGGGACTAGAACCAGGAATCCTGAAGCAAGCAAGGTACTAGAACCAGGAATCCTGAAGCAAGCAAGGGACTAGAACCAGGAATCCTGGAGCAAGCAAGGGACTAGAACCAGGAATCCTGAAGCAAGTCGGGTACTAGAACCAGGAATCCTGGAGCAAGCAAGGTACTAGAACCAGGAATCCTGAAGCAAGCAAGGTACTAGAACCAGGAATCCTGGAGCAAGCAAGGGACTAGAACCAGGAATCCTGAAGCAAGCAAGGTACTAGAACCAGGAATCCTGAAGCAAGCAAGGTACTAGAACCAGGAATCCTGAAGCAAGCAAGGTACTAGAACCAGGAATCCTGAAGCAAGCAAGGGACTAGAACCAGGAATCCTGAAGCAAGCAAGGGACTAGAACCAGGAATCCTGAAGCAAGCAAGGGACTAGAACCAGGAATCCTGAAGCAAGTCGGGTACTAGAACCAGGAATCCTGAAGCAAGCAAGGGACTAGAACCAGGAATCCTGAAGCAAGCAAGGTACTAGAACCAGGAATCCTGGAGCAAGCAAGGTACTAGAACCAGGAATCCTGAAGCAAGCAAGGTACTAGAACCAGGAATCCTGGAGCAAGAAAGGTACTAGAACCAGGAATCCTGAAACAAGTCGGGTACTAGAACCAGGAATCCTGAAGCAAGCAAGGTACTAGAACCAGGAATCCTGAAGCAAGCAAGGTACTAGAACCAGGAATCCTGGAGCAAGAAAGGTACTAGAATCAGGAATCCTGAAGCAAGCAAGGGACTAGAACCAGGAATCCTGAAGCAAGCAAGGTACTAGAACCAGGAATCCTGAAGCAAGCAAGGTACTAGAACCAGGAATCCTGAAGCAAGTAAGGTACTAGAACCAGGAATCCTGAAGCAAGCAAGGTACTAGAACCAGGAATCCTGAAGCAAGCAAGGTACTAGAACCAGGAATCCTGAAGCAAGCAAGGTACTAGAACCAGGAATCCTAGACTTCGACGAGAAACAGAACCTAATGAACCATGGATCAAAAGCCGACTAAACAAAGGACTTATGAACCTCCTTCTCTTTTGCCTTCCATTCTCCCCTTCTCCCTTTCTCACTGTCTTCCCTTCTTTTTCTGTCCCTCTTTCCCTCTTTCTTTCTTTCTTTCTTTATCCCTTTCCCTCCCTTCACCCCTTCCCTTTCACCCCTCATTCCATTTTCAGTTCATCATGCAGAACCACAGAGACAGACAGACAGGGTAAGAAAGAGAGAGACAGAGACAGAGGCAGAAACTAACCGACAGACAGACTGAAAAAAAGGAATATTAAGAAGAATTACAAAAGAGCAGAAACGGATAAGGAAAAGTGAAACAGAATCACACAAAGAAAGGAGAATTAGAGGGAAAGAATCAAAGAGAACCATAAAAAGTGGAAAGAGAAAAGGAATACAAACAAAGAGAAATAGAAGAAGAGACCGAGAGCGAGAGAGAGAGAGAAAGAAAGAGAGAGAGAGAGAGAGAGAGAGAGAGAGAGAGAGAGAGAGAGAGAGAGAGAGAGAGAGAGAGAGAGAGAGAGAGAGAGAGAGAGAGAGAAGGAAAGAAAGAAAGAGAGAGAGAGAGAGAGAGAGAGAGAAAGAAAGAAAGAGAGAGAAAAAAAAGAAAGAAAGAGAGAGAGAGAGAGAAGGAAAGAAAGAGAGAGAGAGAAGGGGGGTGGAGATAGCCATCGTACAGACTAAGACACACCATTATGGACCATTTCAGTGCATGTCCGTCATGCAGGTGAGGTACAAGCGAGGGCGATCATGCGATAACTTCTATTTCCCTCCTTCCCCTCTCCCCCTTTCTCCCTTCCACCCCTTCCTCCTTCCCCTTTTTCTCCCACGCCTATCCTTCTCTTCCTTATTCTTGTTCTCTTTTCTTCCCTTTTTCAAGCTTATTTTCCCCCTCTTTCTCTCTGCCTTTGTCTCTTGCTTTCCTTTCCCACTTCCCTCCTTCTCTTTTGCCCTCTATTCCCCCCTTCTCCCTTTTTTCACCGTATTTCCTTTTTTCTGTCCCTCTTTCCCACTTTCTTTCCTTATCCCTTTCCCTCCCTTCACCCCTTCCCTTTAGGCCCTCATTCCATTCACCTTCACCCTACTCATCTCCCTCCCTCCTCCCCTTCCGCCTTTCTCACCTTCCCTCCATCCACCCTCCCCTCCTCCTTCACCTCCCCCCTCATTCTTCCTTCCTCTCTCACCTCTACTCCACCCTTTCCCATCCACTCCGTTCACTCTTCCCCCTTACCCCCTGCTAAGCCATTCCCTTCCAATCACTCTCCCCACCATTCCCCATGCTCACCCCCACCATCTCCCCCACCCTCACACCCCACCCTCACTCCACACTCCCCACCCACACCCCTCACCCTCACAGTCACCCTCGCCCCTCACTTCACACACCCCACCCTCACTCCTCACCCCCACCCCAACCTGCACCCCTCACCCCCACCCTAACCACCGTCATCCCCCATCCTAACCCCCACCCTCACCCTCACTCCACACTCCTCACCCTCACCCCCCACACTCATCCCCCAACCCTCACCCCCACCCTAACCCCCTACCCTCACTCCCCACTCCCCACACTCATCCCCCAACCCTCACCCCCACCCTAACCCCCCACCCTCACTCCCCACTCCCCATAACCCCCACCCTCAGCCCCCACCCCACCCTCACTCCACACTCACCCCCTACCTTCACCCCCTACCCTAACCCCCCACACTCACCCCCACCCTCAGCCCCCAACCCACCCCTTACTCCTCACTCCCCTACCCTCACCCCTCACCCCCACCACCAGCCCCCTCCCCACCCCCAATCCATTCCCCGCAGGACGTGAACGCAACCCCAGTGTAGAGCAGCAGAACGTGACAATCAGAAATTATAGGTTCACCGGAAGGAGGACTAATTGGGGGTTCAACGGCTCCGGGAAGGTTCAGGTGCTGTGGGAGACGGTGGGGGGTCGGGAGGGGGGAGGAGGGGGGGAGGTTGGGTGAGGAGAAAGGGGGGAAAGGGTGATGGGAGGGGGGGAGGTCTGGTGGAGGTGGGAGGGTGGGAGAAGTTGGGAGGGGAGAAAAGGGGAAAGGGTGATGGGAGGGGGTGAGGTATGGTGGAGGGGGAAAGGGGAAAGGGGAGGGAGAAAGGGGAATGGAAGGGGGTGAGTGGAGGGGAGGGGAAAGGGGAGAAAAGAGAGGATGGGAGGGGGTGAGGTTAAGGGGGAGGGAAAAGGGTGGGTAGGGTGAGGTTAGGAGAAAGGGAAAAGGGAAAGGAGGGGAAGGCAAGAGAGGGGAAAAGGGGAGACTATGAGGTAGGGAGGGGATTAGGTTCAGGGGAAGAGAAAAGGGGAATTAGGAGATTGAGAGGCGAAGGGGAAGGGGAGAGGGGGGAGATGACAAGGAAAAAGGAGGTGATAAGAAGAGCTGATCTAGGGAAGGAGGAAAGGGGCAGGAAGGAAGTAAAAGCGAAAAGGGGAATTAAGGAAAAACTAAGATTTAAAAAAAAAGTAATTTAAAGGCCAATAGCGAGAAAAAAATAGTTTAAGTATAAGAATGAAAGCAATAGAATGGTACATATAAAGACCAAAAAAATGAGAGAAAATAAAAACAAAAGAGATAATGAGCAATAATAATCGAAATTCGCCGAGGAAAAGTGGAAATGTGAGAGAAAGGAGAGCGAGAGGAGGGAGAAGGAAAGTGGAAGAAGAGATGGAGACAGGAAGACGAGGGAGAAGTAGAGGAGGGGATAGCGTGAAGGAGGAAAAAGAAGGAGACGAGGGGCAGGAGAAAAGAATAGAAGGAAAGAGAACGAGGGGGGAGGAGGAGGGGGAAAGAAGAATGGGAGAAGGACGAAGGGAAAGAGGAGGAGGAGGGGGAGGGGGAGAGAGGGAGAGGAGGAAAACGAGGGAGGAGAAGGAGGAACAAGGGGGGGGCGGAAGGGGGGGGGAAGAAGGATGGGAGAAGGACGAAGGGGAAGAGGAGGAGGAGGAGGGGGAGAGAGGGAGAGGAGGAGGACGAGGGAGGAGTAGGAGGAATAAGGGTAGGTCGGAGGAGGAGGGGGAAAGAAGGATGGGAGAAGGACGAAGGGGAAGAGGAGGAGGAAGAAGAAGAGAGGAGAACGAGGGAGGAGTAGGAGGAAAGGGAACGAGGGGGGAGGAGGAGGGGGAAAGAAGGATGGGAGAAGGACGAAGGGGAAGAGAAGGAGGAGGAGGAGGGGGAAGAAGAAGAGAGGAGAACGAGGGAAGAGTAGGGGGAACAAGGGGGGGAGAAGGGGGAAAGAAGGATGAGAAAAAGACGAAGGAGAAGAGGGGGAGGAGGAGAAGGAGGAGGAAGAAGAGAGGAGAACGAGGGAAGAGAAGGAGGAACAAGGGGGGGGGGGCGGAGGAGGAGGGGGAAAGAAGGATGGGAGAAGGACGAAGGGGAAGAGGGGGAGGAGAAGGGGGGAGAGAGAGGGAGAGGAGGAGGACGAGGGAGAAGTGGAGGAGGAGGAGGAGGGAGGAAAGAAGGATGGGAAAAGGACGAAGGGGAAGAGGTAGGAGGCGGAGGAATAAGAAGAGAGGAGAACGAGGGAGGAGTAGGAGTAAAGGGAACGAGGGGTGGAGGAGGAGGGGGAAAGAAGGATGGGAGAAGGACGAAGGGGAAGAGTGGGAGGAGGAGGAGGAGGGGGAGAGAGGGAGAGGAGGACGAGGGAGGA
>NC_091572.1:10368142-10375642 GCF_042767895.1 Penaeus vannamei
AAACACCAAAAATGCCTAATACAATAAAAAAGAGAGAAAAAATGGGGGTTTCTATGGCCTCGTTAATGTTTGAGACAAAAGAACTAACGTGTACTGGATGATGCTATTTGGATGAATGTAGATAATGAAACACATAAAAACTACTTATCACTAAAACTGAATGATTATGCAACTACCTTCATGTTTTCAAACTATCAAATCCTATCTAATGGATTTCACAAAGTATACTGTTTATGATATGACATGTGAATAAAAGTGATGTGACACTGATATTCTGGGATATCTTTTGAGATACTGATCAGAGCAGGTTTGCACTCATCATTGCGCAACAGGAGAGCAAGGATTTTGTACTTTGAAATTCTGTTCTTTTTCCTTATTCCTCTTTAGTATTGTAATATTTTGTCTATTTAATATACATTGGACTAGTTTGGCACACTTCTCTAATTACCACTGTTGAGTATGCAAGATTATTAACTTTAAAAAACTCTATATCATATTTTTATTATGATGTTCTCCATCTTTTTCTCCCTGTCTTTCTTTCTCTGTCTGCAACTCCAAAATGAGCCCATTGTGTAATCTATCAGTCAAAGAAACATGATTCTGAACTATGTCGTAGATTATAAAAAAGAGACATGATCTTGAAACAACATCAACTGATATAATACTAACAAAATACTAAAAAGAAATTCTCACTGTAATTCAGAAAGGCTCAAATTACAATATTAGTTATACTGGAAATGTTCTGCATTTTACCAGCATCTTCTAGAGTTCTTTTACACATCTTAGACATTTTGTGATACTGCATTATTTGAGAAATAACACTTATGCAGAGCTTAAACTTTCGCTTACATATGTAATTCAACTTTTTTTATATATATATTTTGGACATGTAAAAGAAAAAAAAATGCATGTAAGCAAACTTCCTAAATAGAGTTTTTCACATTTTGCAAGTCAGCAAGTCATTTTTCTTCTCTCGGTGTCTCAATATTTTCAAAGTGAAAATGACATGATTTCACAAAAAAATGGTATGATATTGTACAGTGATGTTTTGTTGTATGAAAGGAAGCCAGAGATACAGCAGAGTCACCATGCATATGCTAATTAGGTTGAAAGAAAAATTCAACAGTATCCATCACTATTCATTGTAAAAGATTCACAGCCAACTAGCTTCATCTTTGTTTCTTTAGCTTTCTTCTTTTCTTCTCCCTCTTTCATTTCTTTCCACAAACTTCCATTTCATATTCAGTGTTTTTTTTTCATTATTTCTAAGCAAAATCTTAACAGACAAAAGAAGAAAACAATAAAGATAAATACACATTTTTCAATCCTATGTTTATTGAAAGAAATTTTGAAAAATCTTTTGGTGTCTCTCTACACCAAAAATGTAAATATTTATACACCTCTACATTCTACTTTTTATTTCATATGCATGTCCTATTTACTTTTTCTTACTGACTTTTCTCTCCCATTACTCATCAGGTCTGTGTTTCATTAGTTTTATTCATCCACCTGCATTTCCCCTTCTTGCTCTCCCTGATATATTATACCTGAGGATCTTACCACGATGCATAATTTTGGGGAATTTGAACATGGTGAATCATATAATAATAATAGTAATAATAATAATAATAATAATAATAATAATAATAATAATAATAACTTGACTGAATAAAAGAAAGGATAAAAAATAACAACTGCTTTCTATCATGAAGAAATACCTCATTTTATTTTTTATTTTTTTTGTCTGTTATTGGATATTTCTCTTCTTCTTGCCTAATTGTGTAAATAAAGTCCTAATTGTATATATATAACACTTGTCTTAAATTATTAAAAGTGATTCAGTTTTTTATAAACATTTCATAAATATTTAAACTCTGATTAATATTTTGATACTATACTTTTTGTGCAATTACTTGCTAAATTGCAAATTTTGTGACCTTTCATTAAATTTTACAATAAACATTTCTCAAAAACATTACTTCTGAAAATAAATAATAATATCAACTCTCTTTCCTTACAATTTTCATTGCCTCACACACATACATACACACAAACACACAATAAAAAAAATCTTTGTAGAACACCATATAACAGAAGCATGAAGCTCATTTACCACTTCAGAGGAATCTTAATTCTCAATTTTTAATTCTAAAAAAAATTGTGATTTCAAAGGGAAGTTTCACTCGCTGTCGAGATCATCTGTGTTTGCTGTGACCCAGGATCATCTTCCAGGTTGGCAATCCTCTGCTTCAGAACCCGGACCTTTGAAGGAAATGTAGGTTTAGTCCATAAGGTATTGGGAGAGCAATGTGAAAAATAATTTTATTCTAGGTTTGTTTGTTTTGTTTTTTTGTTTTTTTTTCTAAGGGCATAGTTTTCCTCTGTGATATGATATTATGTATCAATGAGTATACAGACACACACAAACATATATATATAAATACATATCTACCTATCTATCTATCTATCTCTCTCTCTCTCTCTATATATATATATATATATATGTATATTCAACATTGTTCAGAAAACAAACACACATACATACATATATTAAACATAAAAAAAAAGTGTCCAGTTAGATACAATAAATCAAACTGAAGACAGAGGTAAGGCTACCTGGTGAGCATGGCGGTCAACCATCCCCATCATCTGTTGCTCCATCCTCTTTACCTTCAATGCGTATTTCTTTTTTAGACGATCAACAGCCGTTAGCAAAGCTCTGTAAAAGAAAATAATGAATTGCAAAATCTAATTTTTGTATTGGAGTTATTGTACCATTTAACCTTTTTAACCAGTAATTTCATTATTTACTGTCAGGGATCTAGAAAGAGATGATACCTGGGTGATTTCAATATGCAAGATAATGTGAATATGAAGCACAAACTCACAGTATATATATATATGCTCATTTGTAATTAAAGTTGTTTAAATGAACATTTTATCAGCCAAAGGAAAAACACAAAAAAAGTAAGATTATGGATAATGAAAACAATATTAATAATAATAACAACCAAATAAGATAGGGCTACTCATGAAGTCTCATGAAATTTCTCACCCATTAGCCTTCTTAAGGTCGTTGATGAACTCTTGCGACTGCATATGCCGAGCTTCTGAATTTTTGGTCACCTTCTCTAGAGTCGTGACTAGGTCCTGGACACGCACTTTCAGCTGCCTTTCACGGCGTAATGCTTCCATGATTTCGGGTGATGATGAGTCGACACCACTGTCCCCTTCTCCTTCCACATCCTTTAGGGAGAGATGAGCATTGTGATGTTTGCAGGCAATAGTGATTATATATATATTAGCATCTGGAAATTTTTCACAGCAACTAAGTAAATAGAAAAGTATGCCATACTGTAAAAACAGTGTATCACATCATGTTGCATCAAAAAGATTTATAGAAAATAGTGAAAACAGAAAACTAATTATATTCAATTGAAAAATAATTATAATAAATTGTTATTCTAATTAGCAAACAACTATAATTGATGTATAATTCATATACAAGAATCTATGAAAAAATTCATACTATCATGATCAAGGATCAATTCAGTTTTCTAGAAAACTTATCAATAATATTACAGAACAAAAAATAGTGACGATAAATATTAAGTAAATAAATAAAAAACAAAATACATCATATAACATCTTACATTACTGCCATCAGGACGTGCTAGGGATAATTCAGATCTTAAATGGTCGATGGTCGCACAATAGGCAGCTGCTTGGGCTTCACACGTTCCCACCCTTAGCTCTAGACCTGCTTTCTCCCTTTCTATTAGGTATACCTATTAGAGAATAAGAAATATGTTGAGTCAAGAAGAGTATACATCTCCTGTAGAAAAGGTATCAAAATCACAAATATTTATCAGAAAATCAGAATTTTTTGTGTTTCTAATAAATAACCTATACTTTTCCTAAGCTGTTCAAAATCCTACAAGCAAATTTTGTAAATTAAATAATAATAATTAAAAAAAAAATACATTTTGTGTGATGTGACTCTCTGGTGGGTGGTGATGTATCATTTCCTTTTGAAATGTGACCCAATGGTATAGGTACAGGTCGGAATAAGAATTTCATTACTTTTTTCATTAATGGGTTTCTAATTCTAAGATGCTTAATATACTGGTTTATGAATCCAAATATAGTATAAATACAACAATCATTTTTTTTTAAGAAACTGTCAACAGTAATAATATTTAGGATAAAAATAACTGTTTTCTTTTTACAAACTTTCTTTTTTCATTCATTCTGTGTTCCTAACATTCTGAAAACACAACATACAGCCCACTAACACTTACACTTGCTATTTGCACTTGTATACTTTTTGCCACCACTGCAAAGTCATTTTTACATATTCCTTCTTATTTTTTCTAAATATAAAGCCTTGAGTGTAGCTCTACTTTGAATTTTCATCAGAACTCTCTGAAACTACCCACTGAGTGTATGATCAATAGTAGATCATATAACAAGGACATATGTGCTCCCACTAGTGTACATATGTTTTTAGGCACCCAACAGACTCTTCAAAACACCTTACAACCAGTCCCTCTTTTTGTGCTTGAGGTACGAGCTGCATCAGTTCAGTAAAGATTTTTCCTCTTGCAGTACGGAGGAGTTGGTAAAAACTGTTAAATCATATAGCATCTTCCCTGACTTCTCCATAAATAAGCTAAAAGGAAACCTTTCCACGTCCACCTCTCTCACCTGAGCTCTTAGTTCAGCCCGATCCTCCCTCATTGCTGTGAGTTCCTGCATCAACACTGCATTCTCAAGGTCCAGCTTGTGAGCATCATGAAGGCTGAGTGGATAATGCCGGGTGAGTGGATCTACATGGATTGACTCGAGTGGGAGAATGGAGGCTGCAACCTGACTTCTCTCTTCCCGCATTTTTCCGATAGTTTCTCGAAGGCGCTGTTCCTCTCCTCGGCTCACATCAGAGTCTACTCCACTTGATGTGGATGAGGCAGTGCTGAAAGAAAGAAAATTAAACAAGAATAAATACATAAGGTTTTGATATTCTTTACAGATCTTGCCTCATTCCAAAAGGGATATCCATTTTGTGTTAATACTAAAACTACATACAAAGTTTTTACAGATCTAAAGGCTTACATATGTATATGTATATAACCTCACAAGAAACACTTGTAAAAAAAATACTCATGAAATATTTCATTTTACATTTTTTTCATACTTCAATAGTAATCCATACACATACACCTGCACCCCCCCTACCATATACACATCACAATATCTATATAAACCAGTATGATTCAGTTAAAAAAAAATAACAAAATAGTATTTCACTATTGTTATAGGCAGATAAATGACACTGAAAAAGATGTACTATTCGGTACTAGTCTTTTTTTTTTTTCTTTGACTAATTTGCTGTCTTCTGAACAAAAATAATTATCACTCTTTTCACAATTTAGAAAAAGAAAAAAAAAATCTAAATAGCTACACACAATTTATACATCCTTAACTAATATCAGTGTATAAATCCACCATAAGAACCAATGGTGTCATATGGAGACAATAAAATTATCCATACTGGAAACAGACTCTTACCTTGTATTATGGCTAATACTGGCCTCATTCCAGTTTTCTGAATCATTCTGCATTCCGCTGGCCCTCTCCAGACGGGAAAGTAAATGCCGGGCAACATTTTCTGTCGACCTTCGTTGCTCCTGGGCTCTTCTTACAAGTGCCACAAGGTCTTCCTGGTCTGCAACACTCCCCCCTGTATTTCCCTTCACCCCAACACCCGCAGCTTTGCAACTGGCAAATAATAATGCAATCTCACTTTCCAGGAGTGCCACTAACACTTCATAGGCTTCTATAGTCTGGTCTAAGTTGGTCACTGCTAGTTGTAAGGCAGTCGAATTTGATTCATATTTCCCTATGAGAATACTCAAATGATCACAGTGTGCTTTCGATTCACTAAGAGTAATGGCCAACACATCATTCTGTGCTTTCAAATGATCCACCTTAGCATGCAGTCTCTCTATCTCCACTTCAAACTCCTTTAGTCTTTCATGAGGAGCTAGCGCACCTCCTGCAGTGGCAAGAGCATGGTAGAGCTCCTGGGCATCACTCTCTTCCTGAACTCCCGCAACTAACTGCTCCGCCACAGCAGTCGTCCACACGCCTACACTACTCAGGTCTGAGCCTGTTATTCGTTGGTCTCCACTTTCAGCCTGTGAAACAAATCATAAATAAGATGTATGCTTAGCTACAAATGTCACATTTTAACTGCATTGTTGTGGTTGATGATGCTGGTCATTGATCATTTTTTTGGTATGATTCTGACCAGCTTGATACATTAGCAATACAAGTTAATACTTGACTCCGGCAGGTCTGACTTTTCTATACACTAACTTTTCAAATCTTGTTGTTTATCTTCTGTCTTGGAATATTATTGGTCATTTTTAAAGCATTCAAATTAGATTTTTCTTATTAAGTCATCAAGTAGCAAACCAATAAATAAAAAAATAAAAAATAAAAACTGACATTTCTAATAGGAACTCTACTTTATTACATGGAAGAGCTGTTGTCACAGTTGGAAGCTCTCTGATCACTACTTTTTTATTAGTCAGTTACCAGTATCATTCATGTATATCATATTCTCAATATGAGCATATTATATATGTGAAAAAGATTTCTAAAAATAGAAAGCAGAAATAATCTAAAAACAATATGAAAATAAAAATATTCATACATAAATCTTTATTCAGACATGTGAATTGCAATGTGTAATGAAAACTGTCATTCATAACAGCCAATTTAATCATCTTTTTTATACTGCTATTTGAAACCTAAATGGGATTTATATATATATATATGTTTGTTTGTTTTTTTTCTAGAAAAAAAAATCATAAGATGAAAAAAGAAATTCTTATATTTACCATTCATGGTCAGACCATTCTGGTCTATTTTAAGTACCTATCCTGAACTTTGATATTCAATGACATGTTAATCTTATAAGAGGGGAAGTCTTCACAGCCATAATCGTTAAAGCATTCCTCAACTTACTTTCTTAAGACGAACCCTCTCCGCCAATCTGCATATAATAGGCGTTTCATCCTGAGTGGGTGTGTGGCTCTCTGGGGGTTGAGGGGAGGGAGAAGGAGACACTGTGCCAGGACCAGAACCACTGGGTGCCGATCCTCCTGAAGTGGCAGTGAAGGCAGCCAAGGGAGCTCCTCTTAACCCACGTACTGTGACAGCATCAGCGACTTGGGGTGACTGTGGTGGCATTGCTGGCTGCATTCTTTGATATTCGCGAAGCTGTGGAAAAAGTACTTGAGTGAGAAGGGGACTATCTAGGGGCATCATTTGGGGGGCTGGAGGGGCTTACAGTTAATTGGTTGTGTTCATTTTGCTCACCAACAATGCCTCACCCTAAATGTGTTATAGTTGGTACCATGATTGAATTGATGGCTATTATGTTCATGTACTTCATACTTCATACAACAAGTTATGAGCTGAGTTGGAATCTTA
>NC_091572.1:10383142-10385642 GCF_042767895.1 Penaeus vannamei
CCAGATACTGATGTGACCGCGACAGTATAAAAAAGTAAATGAATCTACCGGGATAGCTCCTCCCCCCTCCCCCCCCCCCCACCTCTCGCAACGATCATAGGAGGGAAAGAAATTCCGACAACGAAACTACAGTAGATTAACTTTTTCATTTTACAAAAGCCCCGTGAAAAGCTAAAACGAGTCCGTGGTGAAAATAAATAAATAAATAAAACGCGAGCCGCTCTTGAATCCAAAATACAGTATGATGAAATAGAGCAAATCAGGCGCCAAAGCCAAAGATCAAAGGTTAAGCAGTTACAGCCACAGGAAACATCCGGGTTCCTCGATCAATACATCCACCGTGTCTAATCTATGCCTATCATTTATGAACAAAAGGTTCCCTCGCTTGTGGAAGGAAAGAGTTCGGTTTTCCTTCTTGTTTCCCGAAGCCCTCGACCTAAATAGACCTCCATCTCACCATAGCCCTTGACACTTTCCCTTCCTCTTCTTTTTCCTTCTCGTTCTTCCTTCTACTCTCGTCTCTTCCCTTTCCACCATTCAAATATTTATCTCCTAAGCTGTTCACCTCCCTTTCTCCCTATCCCCTCTCTCTACCTTTACAGCTCTCCTCCCTTCTTCTCCATCTACTTATTTTTCTTCTAGATCTACCATCCGGTCTCTAAGACCTCACTGCAATGGCGCCTTCCTTCCCTTTGGACTGCCGTTCGCTCCCTCGGGAACGGCGGTGGCGCGGGTCGAGTGGGAGTTGCTCCGGCTAACCTACTCCTCCTTCTTTAGCGGCTTATTTCAGTTTTCCTTTTCGGTCGTTAAGCTTCTGGGGCAGTTCCGAGATGCGTTGAGATGATAATAGATGGTTAGGCTAATAGACTGAGAGAGTGGGAGATAAAGGTTGTTTTTTTTCCTGTTTGTCTATTCAAACAAATAAATAGCTAACCTGATACGGAAGGTCGTGTACATATAATTAGACTAACTGACCGTTACATTGTATATTAGTAAACCTATATATATATACATATGTATATATATATATATTATATATATATATATATATATATATACATATACATATATATGCATATGTATATGTACACACACACACACACACACACACACACACACACACACACACACACACACACACACACACACACACACACACACACGAAGATTTACATTCGCACTGATAGGGCATATACGTGTAAATGTAGTGTGTATATATATATATATATATATATATATATATATATATATATATATATATATATATATATATATATATACGTGGGTTGTACAATGTTGCTGAACTGAATAATAAAAAAAGAGAAATACCAGAGATTTCTCAGAATTCATAGAAAGATCTTAACAGCATTACGGCATGGGGGGCCAGTGTCTCATGGTCGGTTAAACTACTGATGAAGACGAAAGTTTCCCGCTGCGAGTATCTTTCTCTCTCTCTTTCTTATTCTTCTTGAGTTAAAGGGAAGAGAGAGGAGGCACAAGGGGAAACTGAATAAGAAAGAGTGGTTATGTAGAGACACAGGGAGGAAAGCAATATGAAATACATAGCCGCAATGAAAAGAACGGGCGAGAGAAGGTGGATGAAAAAGAGCATGTATATACACATAGAAAGAGAGAGGGTGGGGGTGATTTATATATATATATATATATATATATATATATATATATGTGTGTGTGTGTGTGTGTGTGTGTGTGTGTGTGTGTGTGTGTGTGTGTGTGTGTGTGTGTGTGTGTGTGTGTGTGTGTGTGTGTGTGTGTGTATAGAGATGGAGAGAGAGAGAGAGATAGTACATATAGAGAAATACATATCTAACTGGAACTGTGACAAACAGACACAAGAGAAGAGAGGAGAGAAGGGAAGCGGGAATTTTGTTACTGCAGGCGCGGAAGGATATCATTTCGGAAATACAAATAATAATAATGAGCATAAATTCCACCTGCAATGTTGAAAATCTGACCCAACGCATTATGGTCTATCCCAAACATCGAGTAAAGAGTTGGTTATACAGCACTTTTTCCCAAGAACTTTGATACCGGGAAAGGAACGTTTACTTAACAAGAACACGTGTATTTACGGAACGCGACGTGAAAAAGAACGTTATTTTTTATTAAAGCCTAGAAAACGAAATCAACAAAGTTCTTTTTCCTCAAGATTGATTCGAAAAACAGTTAAGATCGACATGTTGAGAAAATCTATTTTCAAAGACCCTCTTGTCATTGAAAGTAAATATTCGATATATCACTTCCGACGAAGCGTGTTGGAGGGGACGAAAAAATATATCTGAATTTGACTCTCTCTTCAGGCGACGGAGAATTTCAGTTTTTATTATTCAGAGAGAGAGAGAGGAAAGAAAAAGAGAGAGGGGATGAAGGAGAAACACAGACACACACCGACAAAGATCCAGACAGAAACAACAAACAATCAGAGATAAAAAACGAATATACTTCTACCCAATTTTGCACACGTAACACGATTCAGTTT